>NC_053395.1:162658966-162938502 GCF_905171765.1 Bufo bufo
TATTGGACTGCTGAGACATCCTGACTAAAAGAAATCTGTGGTCAAATATGAGTGCTTGACTCTTGTGCTCCCAACACCAAGCGTCACCGGATCAGTGATAAAACGACCCTGACAGTAGGATTACCGTCCTGCCCAGTGAAGCGGGAATTGTACTCCTGAACCGATAATAATGGCATGGCTACCGAATGGGATTTTTACTTTTTTTTTTTTCATGACCTGTAGTCGTGACAGGACTTATAGCGAGTCTGTAGTCGTGACAGACTTCGTGCGTCTGTAGTCGTGACAGACTTCGAGCGTCTGTAGTCATGACAGACTTCGTATGACACCTGTAGTCGTACGAGGGCTTAAGTAACGTATCCATACATGTGACAGATTTAGAAAACACGCCTGTAGTCGTGACAGGACTTAACGGTCTGTGGTCGTGACAGACATACCAAAAGAACCTACGACTACCACTAACGTGAGCAGCATCCTAATGAATTGTGAGAATGTTCCTGTAGTCATGGCAGGTTTGACGTGCATGTGAATGCGTAATAAAAGAATTGTAAAAATCTCTTTCCCTTTTTTTTCTTTTTTTGGGAGGGATTTTTTTTTTCTTCTTCTTTTTGGAGGGTTAAAATATTTTTTTTTTGAGTTTTGAGGGGGGGGGGGGGTTTCCAGGAGTAGAATACCCTGTGCTGATATGTGCCTCACCCTTGTGCTTGAATAGACCGTGACCCAACACCTCCACAATGAAGACCAATTGTCAGACTTGATCGCGGCACCTGAGGGGTTAAATGGCAGGGGTGGCGCTATCGCTGCTTCCTGTCAGTGCGGCCGGATGCTGGCTGTATCATCCGACAGCCGTCAGATCGCGCGTATGGAGCGGGCTCACTGCAGAGGCCCGCTCCATACATCCCCTGGCACGCAATGACGTACCTGTACGTCATAATGCGTGAAGGGGTTAATAGTTCAGTCAACCAGGCCACACAAGTCATTTGTCAAAAGAAACCAATGATTACTCTTTGTCTCTTACAAGAGGTTTACAGGAGAGAAAGGTGTTTTTTTGTAGACAAAAATCAATATTTAATATTGGTATGTTTTTTTTGTTTTTTTTTTGGTGGGGGGGAGATGGTTGCTTCCATGCAGTAATTTTTTTAATAAATGCTAACATATTCAAAAACATCTTGAACCTCTCCCCTCTGTCCATGAACCATTCATGGCAGCTGCAATACATATAATCTTGACATTCCGCTATTTTTGTCATCCTTAGGCCATGTTCACATCACCGTTTTATTTTGGGTTCTTCTGGTCAGAAGAGCAGAAAAAAAAAAGGATCCTTTATTTTGACCATCCTTGTCCATCAGGACATTTATTACCTATCCTGTGTATTGGTGGTAAATGTTTTAGTGGGACTGTGAAGCTGTGCTTATGTGGATATAGCCAGTATTTTCTCTGGAAAATGTAATTGCTATGCTTGGAGTTCTTCAGATTTTTTTAAGTGTTTGTGCAAAGGGCCAAAAACTATATTCTTAGAACTCCTAGAAAACTGTCTGTTTACATAAATCTGAAGTGTCCTTCTTTGAAAATGTGAAAAGATGTGAACTGTGCAGTAGTGGAAAGTTGGTAAGGGCATCCTGTTCCTTTTATGTTATAGTTTGATACAGTCCTGATCAAAAGTTTAAGACCACTTGAAAAATGGCAAAAAAATAATATTTTACATTGTTGGATCTTAACAAGGTTCCAAGTAGAGCTTCAACATGCAACAAGAAGAAATGAGAGTGAGACAAAACATTTTTTGAGCATTCAATTAATTGAAAATAACGATTAAACTGAAACATGCTGTTTTTCAGCTGATCCAAATTTTAGGACCACATGCTTTTAAAAGGACAAATCTGTGCAAAGATGTGGATTCATTGTCATTTTCTGTCAGGTAGTCACACGTTGTGATGGCAAAGGCAAAAAAACTCTCCCTTTTTGAACGTGGTCGGGTTGTTGAACTGCATAAGCAGGGTCTCTCACAGCGCGCCATCGCTGCTGAGGTGGGACGCAGTAAGACAGTAATTTGGAATTTCTTAAATGATCCTGAGGGTTATGGAACAAAAAAGTCAAGTGGAAGACCCAAAAAGATTTCACCAGCACTGAGCCGGAGGATCCAATTGGCTGTCTCGTCAAGACACTGGACGATCCTCGACCCAAATTAAGGCCCTTACTGGTGCTGACTGCAGCCCCATAACCATCAGACGGCATCTGAGACTGAAGGGCTTCAAAAACAAAAAACGTCTTCAAAGACCTTGTCTCCTTGAACGCCACAGAACTGCTCGTTTGGACTTTGCAAGAGAGCACCAAACATCGGACATTCAAAGGTGGAAGAAAGTTTTATTCTCTGATGAGAAAAAATTTATCCTTGATGGTCCTGATGGTTTCCAACGTTACTGGCATGACAAGCAGATCCCACCTGAGATGTTTTCTACGCGCCACAGTGGAGGGGGCGCCATAATGGTCTGGGGTGCTTTTTCCTTCAGTGGAACAATGGAGCTTCAGGAAGTGCAGGGGCGTCAAACGGCCGCTGGCTATGTCCAGATGTTGCAGAGAGCATTCCTTATGACTGAGGACCCTCGTCTGTGTGGTACAGTCAAGACATTTTGTTCATCAGTTTTGCTTCTTGTTTTGCTTCTGTATTTTAGTGTAGCATTTCATGTAAAATAGAGTACATAATTCATTTAGAACCATCATATTTTACAGAAGCAAATATATGATTAAACAGCTGCAAATTTTCCATGGTAATGGGCTTGTAGTACAGCTTATAGGAATGACTACTGTTAATGACAGATGCAAACGCTTAATAGGAAGTGCTTTACATTTTGTTTTGATAATTACCCCGTATAGATAATGAGTGTGAAAGGCAAAAATTAAAATCTTTGTGGCTAGTAATGGTAAAAAACTCTAGGGGCTAAGGATTTAAACTTGGGTCATTTTAAATGTTAGTTTAAAGGGGTTTTCTGGTAATTGATTATTGATTATGGATCCTCAAGACAGGTCATTAATATCTGATTGGTTGGAATCTGACTCCTTGCCGATCAGATGTTGGAAGGGGTTGAGCGGTTCAGATGAGCACTGGATTCTCTTCATAGTATACAAACTAGACATGAGCAAGCTGATTCCAAATTGAATAGATTCATCTTGAATTTTCCAAAAATGTTGGCCTCCTAAAAATCCAAATTTTTGGGAGATTTGCAACACACCAACCACATGGAATGATTGTGGCTATTTTACAGTTCTAAAGACAAAGACTAAGTTATTTCCTATTAGAAAGGCATCATTTTTGGAGCTTATTTAATTAAAAAAAATTTGACTGCAGTTCAGTTTGTTTTTACACAGGTGGTTTGTCACTACTGTCTAGCAACCGTTTACCCATAGGCAAATATGTTGCCGTCACATTCACATTACTAATGCTGTATTGGCGTTGAAGAACTTAACCACCTCCGGACCGCTGTACGCAGGATTGCGTTCCGGAGGTGGCAGCCCTGCGCTCAGCGACGCATATACGCGTCATCTCGCGTGAGCCGGGATTTCCTGTGAACGCGCGCACACAGGCGCGCGCGCTCACAGGAACGGAAGGTAAGAGAGTTGATCTCCAGCCTGCCAGCGGCGATCGTTCGCTGGCAGGCTGGAGATGTGTTTTTTTTAACCCCTAACAGGTATATTAGACGCTGTTTTGATAACAGCGTCTAATATACCTGCTACCTGGTCCTCTGGTGGTCCCCTTTGTTTGGATCGACCACCAGAGGACACAGGTAGCTCAGTAAAGTAGCACCAAGCACCACTACACTACACTACACCCCCCCCCCGTCACTTATTAACCCCTTATTAGCCCCTGATCACCCCTAATCACCCCTGATCACCCCATATAGACTCCCTGATCACCCCCCTGTCATTGATTACCCCCCTGTCATTGATCAACCCCCTGTAAAGCTCCATTCAGACGTCCGCATGATTTTTACGGATCCACTGATAGATGGATCGGATCCGCAAAACGCATCCGGACGTCTGAATGAAGCCTTACAGGGGCGTGATCAATGACTGTGGTGATCACCCCATATAGACTCCCTGATCACCCCCCTGTCATTGATTACACCCCTGTCATTGATTACCCCCCTGTAAAGCTCCATTCAGACGTCCGCATGATTTTTACGGATCCACTGATAGATGGATCGGATCCGCAAAACGCATCCGGACGTCTGAATGAAGCCTTACAGGGGCATGATCAATGACTGTGGTGATCACCCCATATAGACTCCCTGATCACCCCCCTGTAAAGCTCCATTCAGATGTCCGCATGATTTTTACGGATGCACTGATACATGGATCGGATCCGCAAAACGCATCCGGTCGTCTGAATGAAGCCTTACAGGGGCATGATCAATGACTGTGGTGATCACCCCCCTGTCATTGATTACCCCCCTGTAAAGCTCCATTCAGATGTCCGCATGATTTTTACGGATGCACTGATAGATGGATCGGATCCGCAAAACGCATCCGGACGTCTGAATGAAGCCTTACAGGGGCATGATCAATGACTGTGGTGATCACCCCATATAGACTCCCTGATCACCCCCCTGTCATTGATCACCCCCCTGTCATTGATTACCCCCCTGTAAAGCTCCATTCAGACGTCCGCATGATTTTTACGGATGCACTGATAGATGGATCGGATCCGCAAAACGCATCCGGACGTCTGAATGAAGCCTTACACGGGCGTGATCAATGACTGTGGTTATCACCCCATATAGACTCCCTGATCACCCCCCTGTCATTGATTACACCCCTGTCATTGATTACCCCCCTGTAAAGCTCCATTCAGATGTCCGCATGATTTTTACGGATCCACTGATAGATGGATCGGATCCGCAAAACGCATCCGGACGTCTGAATGAAGCCTTACACGGGCGTGATCAATGACTGTGGTGATCACCCCATATAGACTCCCTGATCACCCCCCTGTCATTGATCACCCCCCTGTTATTGATCACCCCCCCTGTCATTGATCACCCCCCCTGTCATTGATCACCCCCCTGTCATTGATCACCCCCCTGTCATTGATCACCCTCTGTAAGGCTCCATTCAGACATTTTTTTGGCCCAAGTTAGCGGAATTATTTTTTTTTTTCTTACAAAGTCTTATATTCCACTAACTTGTGACAAAAAATAAAATCTCACATGAACTCACCATACCCCTCACGGAAACCAAATGCGTAAAATTTTTTAGACATTTATATTCCAGACTTCTTCTCACGCTTTAGGGCCCCTAGAATGCCAGGGCAGTATAACTACCCCACATGTGACCCCATTTCGGAAAGAAGACACCCCCAGGTATTCCGTGAGGGGCATATTGAGTCCATGAAAGATTGAAATTTTTGTCCCAAGTTAGCGGAACGGGAGACTTTGTGAGAAAAAAATAAAAAATATCAATTTCCGCTAACTTGTGCCAAAAAAAAAAAATTTCTATGAACTCGCCATGCCCCTCATTGAATACCTTGGGGTGTCTTCTTTCCAAAATGGGGTCACATGTGGGGTATTTATACTGCCCTGGCATTCTAGGGGCCCCAAAGCGTGAGAAGAAGTCTGGTATCCAAATGTCTAAAAATGCCCTCCTAAAAGGAATTTGGGCCCCTTTGCGCATCTAGGCTGCAAAAAAGTGTCACACATCTGGTATCTCCGTACTCAGGAGAAGTTGGGCAATGTGTTTTGGGGTGTCATTTTACATATACCCATGCTGGGTGAGATAAATATCTTGGTCAAATGCCAACTTTGTATAAAAAAATGGGAAAAGTTGTCTTTTGCCGAGATATTTCTCTCACCCAGCATGGGTATATGTAAAATGACACCCCAAAACACATTCCCCAACTTCTCCTGAATACGGAGATACCAGATGTGTGACACTTTTTTGCAGCCTAGGTGGGCAAAGGGGCCCATATTCCAAAGAGCACCTTTCGGATTTCACAGGTCATTTACCTACTTACCACACATTAGGGCCCCTGGAAAATGCCAGGGCAGTATAACTACCCCACAAGTGACCCCATTTTGGAAAGAAGACACCCCAAGGTATTCCGTGAGGGGCATGGCGAGTTCCTAGAATTTTTTATTTTTTGTCACAAGTTAGTGGAAAATGATGATTTTTTTTTATTTTATTTTTTTTCATACAAAGTCTCATATTCCACTAACTTTTGACAAAAAATAAAAACTTCCATGAACTCACTATGCCCATCAGCGAATACCTTGGGGTCTCTTCTTTCCAAAATGGGGTCACTTGTGGGGTAGTTATACTGCCCTGGCATTCTAGGGGCCCAAATGTGTGGTAAGGAGTTTGAAATCAAATTCTGTAAAAAATGACGAGTGAAATCCGAAAGGTGCTCTTTGGAATATGGGCCCCTTTGCCCACCTAGGCTGCAAAAAAGTGTCACACATCTGGTATCTCCGTACTCAGGAGAAGGTGGGGAATGTGTTTTGGGGTGTCATTTTACATATACCCATGCTGGGTGAGATAAATATCTTGGTCAAATGCCAACTTTGTATAAAAAAATGGGAAAAGTTGTCTTTTGCCAAGATATTTCTCTCACCCAGCATGGGTATATGTAAAAAGACACCCCAAAACACATTCCCCAACTTCTCCTGAGTACGGAGATACCAGATGTGTGACACTTTTTTGCAGCCTAGGTGGGCAAAGGGGCCCATATTCCAAAGAGCACCTTTCGGATTTCACTGGTCATTTACCTACTTACCACACATTAGGGCCCCTGGAAAATGCCAGGGCAGTATAACTACCCCACAAGTGACCCCATTTTGGAAAGAAGACACCCCAAGGTATTCCGTGAGGGGCATGGCGAGTTCCTAGAATTTTTTATTTTTTGTCACAAGTTAGTGGAAAATGATGATTTTTTTTTTTTTTTTTTTTTTTCATACAAAGTCTCATATTCCACTAACTTGTGACAAAAAATAAAAACTTCCATGAACTCACTATGCCCATCAGCGAATACCTTGGGGTCTCTTCTTTCCAAAATGGGGTCACTTGTGGTGTAGTTATACTGCCCTGGCATTCTAGGGGCCCGAATGTGTGGTAAGGAGTTTGAAATCAAATTCTGTAAAAAATGACGAGTGAAATCCGAAAGGTGCTCTTTGGAATATGGGCCCCTTTGCCCACCTAGGCTGCAAAAAAGTGTCACACATCTGGTATCTCCGTACTCAGGAGAAGGTGGGGAATGTGTTTTGGGGTGTCATTTTACATATACCCATGCTGGGTGAGAGAAATATCTTGGCAAAAGACAACTTTTCCATTTTTTTATACAAAGTTGGCATTTGACCAAGATATTTATCTCACCCAGCATGGGTATATGTAAAATGACACCCCAAAACACATTCCCCAACTTCTACTGAATACGGAGATACCAGATGTGTGACACTTTTTTGCAGCCTAGGTGGGCAAAGGGGCCCATATTCCAAAGAGCACCTTTCGGATTTCACTCGTCATTTTTTACAGAATTTGATTTCAAACTCCTTACCACACATTTGGGCCCCTAGAATGCCAGGGCAGTATAACTACCCCACAAGTGACCCCATTTTGGAAAGAAGAGACCCCAAGGTATTTCGTGATGGGCATAGTGAGTTCATGGAAGTTTTTATTTTTTGTCACAAGTTAGTGGAATATGAGACTTTGTAAGAAAAAAAAAAAAAAAAAATCATCATTTTCCGCTAACTTGTGACAAAAAATAAAAAGTTCTATGAACTCACTATGCCCATCAGCGAATACCTTAGGGTGTGTACTTTCCGAAATGGGGTCATTTGTGGGGTGTTTGTACTGTCTGGGCATTGTAGAACCTCAGGAAACATGACAGGTGCTCAGAAAGTCAGAGCTGCTTCAAAAAGCGGAAATTCACATTTTTGTACCATAGTTTGTAAACGCTATAACTTTTACCCAAACCATTTTTTTTTTACCCAAACATTTTTTTTTTATCAAAGACATGTAGAACAATAAATTTAGAGCAAAATTTCTATATGGATGTCGTTTTTTTTGCAAAATTTTACAACTGAAAGTGAAAAATGTCATTTTTTTGCAAAAAAATCGTTAAATTTCGATTAATAACAAAAAAAGTAAAAATGTCAGCAGCAAAGAAATACCACCAAATGAAAGCTCTATTAGTGAGAAGAAAAGGAGGTAAAATTCATTTGGGTGGTAAGTTGCATGACCGAGCAATAAACGGTGAAAGTAGTGTAGGTCAGAAGTGTAAAAAGTGGCCTGGTCTTTCAGGGTGTTTAAGCACTGGGGGCTGAGGTGGTTAAATGGGTTGGATACAGTCCTAGGTGACCTCAGGGTGTCATACATTACTTTTTAGGGCAATTGGGGCACTTTTGACCGAATCAAATCTGATGGCTGACATGACCAAATCAAACCTGAAATGAATTTAAGAAAATTCACTCATCTCTAATACCAACCAAAATAAAGAAAAGCTTGGACACACTTGTTGATATGTATGCATGTATGGATGTAAAAAGTGTGCATGAATCAGTGCTGTGCAACAGAGAAAGACAGGTAATTTCCTTTCTAGTGATTTTGTTTTTCATAATGCTGAGTACAAATATATGGTTTACTCTAAACAGCAATTGCATTAAAGGGGTTATCCGACTCTTTGTAACTGATGACCTATACTCTGGATCAGTGGCCGATCCAGAGCCTGGTCTCGGGAGGGGCACTTTCAGATTATTTTCTGTCCGCCGCCACAAAACAATGGTGCTTATAGAACAGACTACACAGTGTAGCGGTATACTGTATATTGTGTGGCACAGTGTAGGCTATGTGTGTATAACAAACATATTTCACATGAAAACTTACAATTACTTGACTTGGCCCTTGGGGATCTCGGACACCACTTCCACACTTTGGCCGGGGGCTCGGCTGAGCTGATGTTGTGTTTTATCCTAATGAGAAAGATTTCATAATATGGATTTGGAGAAGGGGCAGAGGGATAGCAGAGCAGGGAGAGGCTGGTGCTGCTACTAGGGGGTCATACCATGGGGGAGTAATAAAGCCCATCATAACGCCCCCCCAGTAGAAATAATTCTCCTTATAATGTGACAGTGCAAAAAATACCCCCTTGTAATGCCCCCAGGTGAGCTAATGTCCCCATAATGTGGCAGTATAAAATACCCCTATATAGTGCCCCCAGTAAATGCCCCCATAGTGCTCCACACCCTCCTTCCTCCTAGTGCCCCCATAATGTACCAGTATAAAATGCCCCAGTAGATGCCCTCAGTGTCCCCCGTATAAAATTTTACTGTACAGAGCACCCCATATAAAATACCCCTTCTTTGTGGCCTCAGTAGAAGCCCCTATAGTGCCCACAATCATGTGCCAGTATTAACAGCCCCCCATGTTCCAGTATTAATAACAGCCCACCCTGTGCCAGTAATAACAGCCCCCCCTGTGCCAGTAATAACAGCCCCCCCCGTGCCAGTAATAACAGCCCCCCTGTGCCAGTAAAAGTATTGTATATATATATTTTTTTAAAACACATACTTACCTCCATGTCAGCGGTGCGATGCAGGCCTCTTCCGGCCTGTGTCACGCTCTGTACGGCTCAGGTGGCGGCGCGATGACGTCATCGCGCCGCCTGCGCCAGCCTCTGATAGGCTGCGGGCCTCGTGCCCGCAGCCTATCAGAGGAAGGGAAAGGGACACACCTCTCCCTCCCCTGCCTCAGCACAGCCATCTGTATAGCTGTCCTGAGGACGGCGATACAGATGACTATGGAGATGAGTGCTTCCACAATTGAAGCGTTCATCTCCTTGTGCCCCGCCGCCGCCAGCTCCTGGATCCGCCACTGCTCTGGATAGGTGATCAGTATCTGATCAGTGAGGTCCAAAATCTGGGACTTCGCTGATCAGCTATTTGAGAAGGCCTGGTGCTCCTGTGAGTGCCATGGCCTTCTCACTTCTTACCTTAGGTCAGTGATAAAACCCTGCTCCTGGCCCTAACTTCTATCCGTATGGGGACCTCTCGATGGTAGAGATACCCATACACGGGAACCTATAAAACCCTGGTGACCCTCAGATGCCCTAAAGATAATGACAGGGCAGAGACCACCCATTCCTTCCCTGGTGAGGAACTAGTGTCTCACTGAGGCCTAGTAAACAACCAGGGGGGAAGGGGGAATACAAAACACGACAAGCGGAACACTTAACTTCAGAGGATGAAGGATGAACAGGACTTTAACACGAACCACACTCCAGCTCTTCCAAGACCAAATGAAGCTATCCCAAGCAAGGAGTGATGGGAAAAGTCAGACTAAATAGGGCGAGGTAAAGGTCACATGATCCACACCTGAACAGGAGGTGTGGACATACCAGCAACACACAGACAAAGTGAAACCAAAAGAGGCTGTCAGATCACTAATGCGTAGATAATCTTTCAGACCTTCTGAGACTTGTCACAGATGTGACAGATATGAATGGATAACAGAACATTTTGCCAAATTTCATTCAAAATGTTCCTCCCACCCCACTTCTTCCTTATCTCGGTTGTCACTATAGATGAAGCACTTCATTAACTTATATGTTAGCTGAGTGTATCCATTCTGTAAAGTATCAGACATCAAAAGGTCTAAGACAGGAAAAGGTTGAGCTATAAAATTTAAAACAAAAAAGTGTCTGTTGTAACTGAAAATTTTAAAGGATAACTGTCATATTTTCACTCAAAATTCAATTTTCATATATGTTGTTGTTGCTGTGGTGATAATCCAAACTCACTAATTATTGTGTTCACATACCACTTGTTTAATAAGATTCTGTCCATAGCAACCGCTCCTCACAAGACTTCTTTCTGACTATCTTTTCAAGATGGCCGCCGATGCCCTTACCCTAAGGCTAAGACCTCACCTCTCTAACTACCCAGAATTCATTCAGCTCATGTCGGGAACGCGCAGCCTCACCCCAACCAATCGGCTTTCTTCAGACTTAAACACGCCTTCTTTCTCCTGAGTAGTTGATCGCAAATTTTTATAGCAAATTTTTATTGCTAATTTTATTGCGAATATCGGCACTATCCTGGTCCGACGGGAGAGCGCACGCAGCATTCGGGACTGCCCACTACTACGTCCTCCGTCTTCTGTAAATGGAAGATAGGAGACGGAGGACACCTAGCAACGCTGTTTTAGCCGCACCACTGAAATGCCTGGTGGAGGAAAGAACATGCTGCAACTACTAGGTAATTCAATACCTATACAAAAGTATTAACTAAGGAACTAAGGTAAACTTAGTCAGACCAGTCCAATTACATAAAAAAATATATGACAGTTATCCTTTAAAAAATCTGATAAAGATAAAATTAAATTGTAAGATCCTTAAAGGATCTTAAAATATCTCATGAAATTATTGAGAAAAGCAAACCGTTTTTGGTGGCACTTCAACACTTTCTAGCCGTGAGAGGTGTAGATTATTCCACAATAGGGAAACATAAAAAAAAAAGAGAAAATAATGGATATGATCTTTATTTAACAGTTTAAAGGGGTTGTCCCATGAAAAATATTCTGCAATTTTTAAACCAGCACCTGCATCTGAATACTTTTGTAATTGCATGCAATTAAAAATTTAGCATAGCTACTGAGTTATTCAATAAAATGTATCTGTATAGCACCACCTGCAGTTTGTTTTTCTTCTTATTTCTTTGACCTGCTCACTGAGAAGGCCGCACATGTTCAGTTTCATCCTTCAACGACCTCCTGTGCTGTGATAGGGAGAGCTGAGACACACCCACTTTGCTGCAGCAGAAAAGACACTCCCCTTAAGTTTTCAGCTTCCTATAAATCCATGTGAGGTACAGGGCTGGTTCTAGCTTTGTTAGAAAGAGGTTGTCATGTTCTATATGATGTTTGATTTTCATTTTTTACATTAGTCATGGATAACCCCTTTGACTGTCCCGACTCCTAAACTTAAAAAAAGGGGTTGTCTGAGATAATAAAAAAAAAATAATATATATGTATATATAAAAACTGATATAATCACCCGTTTCTCCAGCGACAATGTTTAAAGAGGACCTTTCACTAGAATAAAAAATGTAAACTAAGTATACAGACATGGAGAGCGGCGCCCACGGATCTCCCTGCATTTACTATTATCCCTGGGCGCCGCTCCGTTCTCCCGGTATAGGCTCCGGTATCTTCATATGTTCGGATCAGCTGGGTGGAGCCTGCCGGCGTCTCCTTCTCCCAGGCTGTAGCGCTGGCCAATCGCAGTGCTCAGCTCATAGCCTGAGAGTTTTTTTTTCTCTCAGGCTATGAGCTGAGCGCTGCGATTGGCCAGCGCTACAGCCTGGGAGAAGAAGACGCCGGCAGGCTCCACACAGTTGAGCTGAACATATGAAGATACCGGAGCCTATACCGGGAGAACGGAGCGGAGGGAGATTCCTGGGCGCCGCTCTCCATCTCTGTATACTTAGTTTACATTTTTTATTCTAGTGAAAGGTCCTCTTTAATAAACAGCAGTGGTGACATGCCTGAATATAGCACATGCACTGCTGCAACCAGTCACTATCCTCAGCAGTCTATAGCTCTGCAGATATACTGTAACGTAACACTGTAGAGCAAAAACTACTGAAAATTATTAATAAACACCAATTAAAAAAATATTTTTAGCCCAAAATGAGTAATGCAATCACAAAAAATTGCCCTGAATTTGGTTATAGCCTTTAACTCATTCCTAATATGATTTATCAGTTCAGCCCTGATGTTTTGTAGTTTGGCACTAGGACATACAGTATAACTGTCACTTACAAGTGATATAGGACTTAACTTAGGCATTGCAGACATTTAACCCCTCAGATGCCATGGTCATTTGTGAGCATAGCATCTGAGGCAACTTTCCCGGGGAGTGCTGCATTCCTGGGGCCCGAAAAGCTTACCTATGCAGAAGGAGGCCGTTTGTTCTCTATAATAGCCTGGAACCTTAGGAAGGATGCAAGGCTATTACAGCTATAGTTCTTAAGGGGGCCTACAGTTAGCAGAGCTCCATAAGAACATAGCAAATATTTCATACACTGCAATGCTAATTAATTTTAGTGTAAGAGAGAATCAATCTGAAAATCGTATATTCAAGTTCCCAAAGGGGCTTAAAAAAGTTAAAAAGGTAAAAACATTTTTAAATACACTGCCTGTCCAAAAAAAGGTAGCCACCTGGATTTAACTAAGCAAATAGTTATGAGCCTCCTATTGGATAATTACTGCATGGGCGACTATCTTTCAGCTGGCAATAAGTTATTTAACCCCAACTGGTGCAATGAGTTGCTTCTCATTTCTTAAACAACCATGTTGAAAGACACATCTTGTGGTCGTGGAAAAGATGTTAGTCTGTTTGAGAAGGGTAAAATCATTGGCATGCATCAAGCAGAAAAAACATCTAAAGAGAATGCAGAAACTACTAAAATTGGGTTAAGAACTGTCCAATGCATTATTAAAAACTGGAAGGATAGTGGGGACCCATCATATTCGAGGAAGAAATGTGGTGGGAAAAAAATCCTGAATGATCGTGTTCGGCGATTACTTAAACGAGTGGTTAAATCAAATCGAAGTAAAACAACAGTAGAACTCAGGGCTATGTTTAATAGTGAAAGTAAGAGCATTTCCACACACACAAAGCGAAGGGAACTCGAGGGATTGGGACTGAACAGCTGTGTAGCCGTAAGAAAACCACTAATCAGTGAGGCAAACCAGAAAAAAAGGCTTCAATTTGCTAGGGAGCATAAAGATTGGACTCCGGAACAATGGAAGAAGGTCATGTGGTCTGATGAGTCAAGATTTACCCTGTTCCAGAGTGATGGGCGCATCAGGTTAAGAAGAGAGGCAGATGAAGTGATGCACCCATCACGCCTAGTGCCTACTGTACAAGCCTGTGGGGGCAGTGCTATGATCTGGGGTTGCTGCAGTTGGTCAGGTCTAGGTTCAGCAACAGTATGTGCTCCAAGAATGAGGTCAGCTGACTACCTGAACATACTGAATGACCAGGTTATTCCATCAATGGATTTTTTCTTCCCTGATGGCACGGGCATATTCCAAGAGGACAATGCTAGGATTCATCGGGCTCAAATTGTGAAACAGTGGTTCAGGGATCATGAGACATCATTTTCACACATGGATTGGCCACCACCGAGTCCAGACCTTAACCCCAATGAGAATCTTTGGGATGTGCTGGAGAAGGCTTTGCGCAGCAGTCAGACTCTACCATCATCAATGCAAGATCTTGGTGAAAAATTAAAGGGGTTCTGCAGTTTGTTTAAATCAGCTGTTTGAGAAGGCAGTGGTGCTCCAGGAGCGCCGCGACCTTCTCACTGTTTACCGCTGGCCCAGTGATGTTACGACTAGTATCAACTGGCCTGGGCGCGGCTAAGCGCCGCTGCCTTCTCAAGCAGCTGATCGGCCAGTCAGATGCTGATGATCTATCCAGACGATACATCATCAATTTAAACAAACTGCAGAAACCCTTTAATGCAACACTGGATGGAAATAAATCTTGTGACATTGCAGAAGCTTATCAAAACAATGCCACAGCGAATGCGTGCCATAATCAAAGCTAAAGGCGGTCCAACGAAATATTAGAGTGTGTGACCTTTTTTTTTTGGCAGCAACTTTTTTTTGGGACAGGCAGTGTATAAAAATTTGAATCACCCCCCCTTCCCCATAATAAATATAAATAAGCTATAAAGAAATAAAGATCGTGTCCCAAAACACCTGTACTATTAAAATATAAATGTATTTATCCCATATGGTGAATGCCATAACAGGGAAAAAAAATCTAAATAGCAGATTAGCATTTTTTTGTCACTTCACCTCCCCCCAAAAATTGAATAAAAGGTGATAAAAAAAAATATAGGCATCCCAAAATGGAATACACGAAAAGTACTGATCACTCAGCAAAAAAATTAGCTCCATAGACGTAACTATAAAATAGTTATGGGGGTCAGAATATAGAGATGAATAGAAAATGATTACATTATTTTACATTTTTAAGTATTCTTTTTAAGTATTAAAACATTAGAAAAACTATATAAATATGGTATTACTCTAATCATACTGACCCAGAGAATAATAGTAACAGGTCAGTTGTACCGCATAAAGAGTGCTGTAAAAATGAAACCCATAAAACTATGGCTTTTTTTTCCAATTTCACCCTATTTGGATTTTTTTATCCCAGCTTCCCAATACATTGTATGCAATAATAAATGGTGCCGTAAGGCTACTTTCACACTAGCGTTGTTTTAATCCGGCGTTCAATTCCGACACCGGAACTGCCCGCCGGATCCGGAAAAACGTGTGAAAACGGATTACATTTGAATCCTGATCAGGATTTTGATCACAATGAAAAAATGCATTGGAAAAAACGGATCCGCCATTTATGGACTTTAACTTTTTTTTAACATTTTTCGGGTTTAACATGCAAAAGCCGGATCCGTTTTGACTGAACACACAGTGCCAGATCCGGCGTTAATGCAAGTCAATGGGAAAAAGGCCTGATCCGGCGTTCAGTCAAAGTGTTCAGGCTTTTTGGCCGGAGGTAAAAATACTGCATGCTACGTTTTTCTGAAAAGCCTGATCAGTCTAAAAGACTGAACTGAAGACATCCTGATGCATCCTGAAGGACTGACTCTCCATTCAGAATGCATGGGGATAAAACTGATCAGTTCTTTTCCGGATTTGAGCCCCTAGGACGGAACTCAGCGCCGGAAAAGAAAAACGCTAGTGTGAAAGTACCCTTAGAAAGTACAACTTGTCTAACAAAAAACAAACCCTCATATGTTTATTTGAATGGAAAGGTTAGAAAAAAAAGTTAGAGAGAGAAAAGCAAAAACTGAAAATTGCACGGGGCTAAAAGGATTATCCTATGTATATCATCTTACATATTGTATCAGGAACTTGTGTACGGTGTATACAATTGTGCACATAAATGCTCTGTTCCTATTGTTCCCAAAGAGCTTGTTCTTACAGGGGTTATGTCATGATTGATGTAAAAAATGAAAATCAGACATCATATAATACATGCCAATCTCTTTCTAGCAAAGTAACAGACGTGGAACCAGCAAATAATGAACCAGAGATTTCTCCATTCATTGTTTTAGCTGCTCTGCAGAATCTTTTCAGGCTGGTAGCTCAGCGGGATCATATCCTATCTCTGGGGGTGTACCCTTCCTACCGCAACTTTCTTCTTGTAAATGTCATAACTTCTAACAGTAGATATGGCTGTTGGCAGTTAAAGAATTGAAATAAGCATACGCGACCATTTCAGTAGTTGGACATGAACATTACTATAATTAATAAATACCAAGGAGCATCATTATGAAGAGGTAAAGAGAATATCTCGCAACTGGAAATTTTTTGTAAGAGAAAGTAAATAGCAAAAGTAACTATTTTTTGTGCTGAATAGTTACTACTTTCACACTAGCGGCAGCCTTCTCGACATGTCGTAGTTTTATTCCGGCCGCCTCTCGGCATGTTTGCCGTGCTGCCACCGGAACTCCGGCCCGGAACTCCGGCCCGCCCCAAATATAGTCAATGGGGCCAGAGCGGACCTCCGGCGGCACGCATGCACTAGCAGCAGCCCGGATCTGGCAGGCTGTTCACCTTCCGGAGAAGGCTGCCGCTAGTGTGAAACAAGCCTAAGGCTACATCTGCTGTATATGCTGGGAAGCTCTTGTTGCATACCTCAAACATATCCATAGGCTCCGTTCACCTAAACCAGTGTACATTTGGCGTCCATCGGGGTGCCATATGCACAGTATATGTTTATTTAACTTAGGAGCCTATGGGTGATGGGATGGCTATACAGTAGCACCTAATAACCCCTGAAAAATGCAGTGTGAAAAGAGTCTAAAAAGAGTCTGGCGTGTTTTTCAGTATCATCAATTGTACAGAAAAGTCAAGCTCTGGTTGTCAGATGTTTCAGCAAAAGATTAAACAGAAACAAACAACTGCATATTAAAGTGATTCTGTAATGGTCCGAACATATGAAGTGATCACCTGGCCCAGAGAGTGCCTAACCCTGCCAAGGAATAATTGAAATATAAATGTCATGCACGATTGTGATCAAAGAACTTCTCAATTAATATTTCATCCTGGAAAAGTAGCCAATAAATTCAAATTGTTTATTATTTGAATAATGAACAATTTCTGAATTCAATCAGTATATCTCTTTATTTGCCAGACACAAATATTAAAGGGAACCTGTCATTGGGATTTTGTGTATAGAGCTGAGGACATGGGTTGCTAGATGGCCGCTAGGACATCCGCAATACCCAGTCCCCATAGCTCTGTGTGCTTTTATTGTGTAAAAAAAACCTATTTGATACATATGCAAATTAACCTGAGATGAGTCCTGTATGTGAGATAAGTCAGGGACAGGACTCATCTCAGGTTAATTTGCATATGTATCAAATCATTTTTTTTACACAATAAAAGCACACAGAGCTATGGGGACTGGATATTGCGGATGTGCTAGCGGCCATCTAGCAACCCATGTCCTCAGCTCTATACACAAAATCCCGGTGACAGGTTCCCTTTAAACACTGTTAAATTACTATTTCTCTCTGTTGCTGCAATTGGCCATCCATTAGCTGTATGTGTATTCTCCTGTAGTTGTATATAGTTACCTAGGTAATACAATGGAAAAAAGACATAAGTCCATGAAGTGGGGATTTGAATTATAGAAATAGAGAGGTCTTAAAGACACACAATTTAATTTCAAATTAAAGGGGCTGGCTGTCACGAGGGTGTCAAGACCCACGCCTGACTCCGTTATACCCGGGGTCAGGAAGTCACAGCGGTTGGCTGCGCGCTCTATGTAAGATAGGGCTGTTTCCTTATGATAGCTTTCTGGGTTTGCTTTGCAACCCTTTTTGGCTCACTCAGGGATCCTTAGCTCCTTCTCCTCAGCTGTTCCTTGTCCAGCACTCCCAACCTCCTTATATTCCTCTCTCACACTTCTCTGGTTGCCAGATATAGAGCTTCCTGCTTGGACTTCTATACTGACCCTCTGGAGCTGTGTTGCCGCGTTCTCTGGTAGTTGGTCCAGAACGTTACCCTCCGGATCCCTGTTGGACCTTTGTGGTCTGCTGTGGTCGCCCACCTGGGTGTATGTGTTTGTCTGTATTGTCTGTCCTCTCCCTGGTGTTTCCCTCTTAGTGTCAGTGGTGCGGACTAGCGATCCCACCGGCCCGTTCACTATCTAGGGCTCATTCTAGGGAAAGCCAGGGTTTAGGCACGTGATCGCCGCACTGGTGAGGAACCCGTCTAGGGACGTCAGGGCAGTCAGGTGCCAGCCGCAAGGTGAGTCAGGGGTCACCACCTTTCCCTCTCCCTTGGGCAGGGCTTTCCCTTTTCCCTCCCTGTGCGTGACGCCGGTGATTACATTATATCTGGCCCTTATTTTGTGTAGGTAAAAAAATAAATACATTTTTTTTTTACCTACTTAGAATCCAGTATGGATCCAATTGCTGCTCTGTCGAAACACTTTCATGGCCTGTCTTTGGAGGTGGCAGGATTGAAGGCGTCGGTCCTCCAGCAACAGCAGCAATTACAACTGACCGCAAGCCCAGCGGTTGCTACTGGTAACCAGGTTGTTGCGGAACCCAAGGTCCCTCTCCCTGACAGATTTTCTGGGGGAAGGGACAAGTTTTTGACATTCCGTGAGGCCTGTAAATTATATTTTAAACTGCGCCCTTACTCCTCTGGTAATGAAGAACAGCGGGTGGGGGTTGTTATTTCCCTGCTGCAGGGGGACCCGCAGTCCTGGGCATTCTCTTTACCCTCTGATTCCCAGGCTCTTCGGTCAGTGGATGAGTTTTTCGGGGCCTTGGGTCTCATATATGACGACCCTGACCGAGTCGCACTGGCTGAATCAAGTTTACGGAGACTCCTACAAGGAGAGCGGCCGGTAGAGGAGTATTGCTCTGACTTCCGTAGGTGGGCTACGGATACCCAATGGAACGACCCGGCTCTCAGGAGTCAGTTCTGCTCTGGGTTATCCGAAAGGGTTAAGGATGCGCTTGCATTATATGAGACCCCCTTTTCCCTTGATGCGGTTATGTCCCTTTCTATCCGAATAGATAGACGCCTTAGGGACAGGTTGAAAAAAACGGAGCAATTGGTAACCCCTCCCAAGCAGCAGTTAGTCTGTACAGACTTAGACGAGCCTATGCAGCTAGGAGGAACTACTCGTCAGGTCCGTCCTCCTGAGGCTCGCCGTAGGCGTGGGGTTTGTTTTTTTTGTGGGGAGAGGGGTCATTTCATTAATGTCTGTCCTTCTTTCCTCAAAAACAAAAGACCGTCGGAAAACTACTAACCCTAGGCTGTGTGGAGGATGTCAGCCGGGGGGTATATGTTTCCTCCATACGTACATCGCAATTTGTGTTGCCAGCAGTTATTGTTTTTGGTGTTAAGACGGAGACTATTTCTTTCTTTCTAGACAGTGGAGCAGGGGTAAATTTGATAGATGCCCATTTTGCTCGCACTATGGGTTTGTCTCTCTGTACGCTACAGAGACCTATTCCCATATTCGCTATTGATTCTGCTCCTCTGTCTCAGAGAAACCTCACCCACATTGTTCATAATTTACACCTTCGGATAGGGGACCACCATAACGAGATGCTTTCATGTTATGTTCTGGAGGGGCTTCCCACTCCGGTAGTGCTGGGCCTTCCCTGGTTGGTAGCGCACAATCCAGTGGTGGATTGGCAGGCCAGGGAGATATCGGAGTGGAGTGAGCATTGCAGAGAAAATTGCTTAAATAGCAATTGCTTAGTCGCCTCCATAACTACCCTACCTACAGTACATTTATTTCGGACTTTGAGGACGTTTTTTCTGAAAAGGGTTGTCAGAAGTTACCACCTCACCGTCCTTATGATTGCCCGGTTAACCTTATTCCCGGCGCAAAATTACCCAAGACCAGGTTATATAATCTTTCGGGTCCAGAGAGACAAGCCATGAAGGATTATATCTCCGAGAGCTTGGCTAAAAGACACATCAGACCCTTTTCTTCACCCGTGGCTGCAGGGTTTTTCTTCGTTAAAAAGAAAGATGGGGGCCTGCGTCCTTGCCTAGATTTTCGCGAATTAAATCGGATAACCATCCGAGACCCATACCCTCTTCCTCTCATTCCTGACCTGTTTAACCAGATTGCGGGTGCTAGGTGGTTCTCCAAACTTGATCTTAGGGGGGCCTACAATCTGATTCGTATCAAGGAGGGGGATGAGTGGAAGACAGCTTTTAACACCCCTGAGGGGCATTATGAAAATCTAGTTATGCCTTTTGGTCTGACCAATGCTCCTGCCGTCTTTCAACATTTCGTTAATGACATTTTTAGTCATCTAATCGGCAGGTTTGTGGTAATATACCTAGATGATATTTTAATTTATTCGTCTGATCTGAGAACACATGAGGTGCATGTCAGACAAGTACTGCAGGTCCTACGGACGAATGAATTATATGCTAAAATTGAAAAATGTGTCTTCGCCGTTCAGGAGATTCAATTCCTAGGTTATTTTTTATCAGCGTCAGGTTTCCGTATGGATCCTAGGAAGGTCCAGGCAATTTTAGATTGGGATCTTCCTGAGAACCTCAAAGCTCTGCAACGGTTCTTGGGCTTTGCGAATTTCTATAGGAAATTCATTAAAAATTATTCAGTTATTGTAAAACCCCTTACTGACATGACTAGGAAGGGGACTGATTTTTCTAAATGGTCTGACGCCGCTAAAGTTGCTTTTTCCTCTCTAAAAGAGAGGTTTACCTCGGCACCTGTACTAGTCCAACCTGATGTATCTCAGCCTTTTATTGTTGAAGTCGATGCGTCTGAGGTGGGAGTGGGGGCGGTGCTGTCTCAGGGTCCGTCTCCTGGCAAATGGCGTCCTTGTGCTTTCTTTTCTAAAAAACTATCTACAGCAGAAAAGAACTACGATATTGGCAATAGGGAACTATTAGCTATTAAACTAGCGTTTGAAGAATGGCGTCACTTTTTAGAGGGGGCAGTCCACCCCGTCACTGTGATTACGGACCACAAAAATCTTCTGTACCTCAAATCAGCTAAGCGTCTCACCCCTAGACAGGCTAGGTGGTCGCTATTTTTTACCAGGTTTAACTTTGTTATTACCTATCGTCCTGGGGCAAAGAATACCAAGGCTGATGCACTATCTCGTTGTTTCCCTGGAGGGGGTAATGTGAGTGATCCGGTACACATTCTTCAAAGAGGAGTGGTTGTTTCTGCGGTACACTCTGCTCTGGAGGGGAAGGTGTTAGAGGCCCAGGGGGACGCCCCGGTCTCTTGCCCCTCAGAGAAATTGTTTGTACCGTTGAACCTACGTTTCGAACTATTAAAGGAACATCATAATTCGGCACTTGCTGGGCACCCGGGTAGTAAAGCAGCCTTAGAGCTATTGTCTCGTCGTTTTTGGTGGCCAAGGTTGCGTCAGGATGTATTGGATTTTGTGTCTTCTTGTTCTACCTGTGCGCGCGCAGAAGTTTCACATACATGTCCTGCAGGGTCTCTATTACCACTCGTCATTCCCAATAGACCATGGACACATCTGTCAATGGATTTTATCACTGACTTACCTTTGTCTGCGGGTAAAACAGTTATTTTGGTAGTAGTGGACAGGTTTAGCAAAATGGTACACTTCATTGCGTTACCCGCACTACCTAATGCTAAGACTCTTGCTCAGGTATTCGTCAGTGAAATCGTGAAGCTTCACGGGGTCCCTTCCGATGTTGTTTTGAATCGGGGTACCCGGTTTATTTCTAAATTTTGGAAAGCTTTTTGTTCCCGTTTGGGGGTACACTTGTCCTTTTCCTCAGCTTTCCATCCTCAGTCGAATGGACAGACTGAGCGTACCAACCAAAACCTTGAGACATATCTAAGATGTTTTGTGTCTGAAAACCAAGAGTTGTGGTCATCATATTTACCGTTAGCTGAGTTTGCCATAAATAATCGTCGTCAGGAATCCACTGGCAAGTCACCATTTCTTGGTGCATATGGTTTTCATCCCCAATTCTATACTTTCAAAGAGGGGGGGTCTTCTGGGGTTCCCGAAGAGGAACGGTTTTCGTCATCTCTTTCATCAGTATGGCAGAAGGTGCAAGCTAACTTGAAAAATATGGGAGGTAAATACAAATGCATGGCTGATAAGAGACGGTCGCCAGGTCCGGACCTAGGAGTGAATGACTATGTGTGGTTGTCTACTAGGAATATTAAATTAAAGTTTCCCTCTTGGAAACTGGGTCCTAGGTTCATTGGCCCTTACAAAATTGTAGCCATCATCAACCCCGTGGCTTTTTGCCTGGAGCTACCTCAGACTTTTAAAATCCATAACGTCTTTCATAAGTCGTTACTCAAAAAATATGTTCCACCTCTAGAACCGTCACCTAACTCCTAACCTCCTTATATTCCCCTCTCACACTTCTCTGGTTGCCAGATATAGAGCTTCCTGCTTGGACTTCTATACTGACCCTCTGGAGCTGTGTTGCCGCGTTCTCTGGTAGTTGGTCCAGAACGTTACCCTCCGGATCCCTGTTGGACCTTTGTGGTCTGCTGTGGTCGCCCACCTGGGTGTATGTGTTTGTCTGTATTGTCTGTCCTCTCCCTGGTGTTTCCCTCTTAGTGTCAGTGGTGCGGACTAGCGATCCCACCGGCCCGTTCACTATCTAGGGCTCATTCTAGGGAAAGCCAGGGTTTAGGCACGTGATCGCCACACGGGTGAGGAACCCGTCTAGGGACGTCAGGGCAGTCAGGTGCCAGCCGCAAGGTGAGTCAGGGGTCACCACCTTTCCCTCTCCCTTGGGCAGGGCTTTCCCTTTTCCCTCCCTGTGCGTGACGCCGGTCATTACACTGGCCTAGCTCCTTGGAGCACCACTTCCTGTCCACATCTTGTTGCCACTCCCCCCTCCCAGTAAAATTGACTGGGCCAGGCATCCTCACTGCTCCAATGCCTGGCCCCGGAATGTCACACATGGGCCAGAGCAGTGAAGATGTCAGAGCGGTACTCCCCGGTATTAGATCTTCATTTCACATACGCCGATGCTACTATGCCAGCATATACATGAGATTTGAGGGCCATAAATCAGAGCATTGAGGATGCCTGGCCCTGTCAATCTCACTGGGAGGGGCAGTGGCCACAGGCAGAAGCAGAGATTATTTGGTGCTCTGAAGGGCTATGGCAGCCCCTCTGTGCTCCCAGCACCTCATTTACATATAACTTCTCTGCATTATTAATACCAATTGCAGAGAAAAGGGTCTTACTTTAGTCACCATGAACAACGCTACCAGGCAGTATGCCTGGTGTTATAGGGCTGATAATGGTGACAGATGATTTTTAAGGACCATTTATTGATAATTTGGGATTGTCTTTCAATACTAAGCGACAACTTTTAGGCATTATTTTGAGAGCAAAATTCTACTTTGTGTCTAATATTCATAATTTATCTGAACTGGTGGTATAATACATCATATGCCTTGTGTATTTTTAGTGGTTATGTTTTAATTATTTGGTCCTTTTGTAATTGGATTTCTGAATAATACTACCATGTAGCAAATTAAAAATACTACCATTGGGCGACTGAAAATTGCTGTTACAGAGTGGTCAGATACCATTTCCAGTCAGGTGCTCTGCAGAATATCATTTTTCTGCAGACTATAATAATAAATACGATAATAATCAGACTCAGTCACGGTCAGAATAAATAACAAATCCAGTCTTGATGTCTTCTCTCATTGGAGTCATTTGTTTTCCCTATCACTTATTGATGGGTCCTAACTACACACTCCACCCTGTATTGTCACACCTGAGCATTATGAACATAACAACAGAGGGGCCACAGTTGAGTGATGCTAAGAGTAATGAGCAACAATGCCTTAGAACACAGGCCCTTAATTACTCTGACATAAGATTCTCCAGTACAAAGAACAATTAAACCGTGGGCTACAATGCCCCAACAGTAGCACCCCAATATATATGACTGCATGTGGGATCAGGGTTAATTAATTTTACCATTCCCCTTGAGTCAGTTACAGGTGTCATTAACTGCTCTCTGCCTGAGCCTCTTACCCAGGTTCCAACACCCAGCAACCCAGCTGATCAGCTGCTTGAAGAGAAGGTGCGCACCATACCAGTGCTACCTACTCTTCATTGTTTACCTGCTCGCCGTCGCATTCCCCACCGATCTGATATTGATGACCTATGCTGAGGATAGGTCATCAATAAAAATAACTTGGACAACCCCTTTAATACTCCAATACTCCAGTAATATAGTTGACCCTTCTTTCCCCTGACATCTGCCATTAGGCTGAGTTGGGACACTACTATACACATTAGATGTTGGCCGGTCCCATTGAAAGTGGCAGGTTCTGAACATATTCGTGTATTTTGCACTAGTCTCCTCCGCTACCGATCAGCAGATTGTTGGGAAGGAACACTTCCTTCCCAACAATCTGCTAGATCGTCATCCCGTGTAAAGGGACCATCATCACCATAGATTTTGCAAGAAAATGCTCAATCATATGGTGCACTGAGATTTCAGAATTGATGTGGGTGGAAGATGAACTGTGACTATCACTTTTCATGGAACTAATTATGGGACATTTGAGTTTTCCTTCTAATGGTGCTGATTCAGCAATAATTGATCGCTGTCTAATGCTGTGTGGTCATATTTGGTAAGAGAAATGATTAATGGAGGAAGTTCAAACATTGTCACTTATCATTTTCTTTTGTAATACAATGTCAGTAAGTTAATTTGAGTTAACACATGTCACATTCAATTGACAATTCTGGAGGCAGTTTATCTCTCTTCAGTACAGAAGGATGTTGAAATCCAACATACCTGACTCTTCTTTCCCCTTACATCTGTCATTAGGCTGAGTTGGTACACCTCTATACAAATTAGATATTTGGCTGGTCCCACCGAAATGGGCAGGTTCTGACTATATTTGTGTATTTAGTATGGCACTAAATGCTGTCTATTGTCTGAAAATGTTAAGGAATTCCTACATCTTTATTTGATTTATATACATAGTGATATGTGAAATTATGAAAAATTTGATTTGGCTGCTCTTCCAAATTTCACAAAGAAACTCAATTCGTGGCGAAGCACATTCCTTTATATGTAGCAGGCGCAATGATGGGGATCAGCGATCGGGTCGCCCCCCTGCCCCCCTCATTGAACCCCTCAGTTCATTGCTGATCGCGGCATCTGAAATTAAAATTAAGGCCTTTCAGGGGCTAATCTGGTTAAAAAAAAAAAAAACATACTCACCTCATCCATTTGCTCGTGGAGAGGCTGTCGTGGCCATCTTGATGGAAGACACCACGTGAAATCTTGCCCGGTGACGTGATGATGTGGATAACGCTGGGTGAGTGCGGTGACATGGTGATGTCACATGTCACCCTGTGCGAGATTCCGCACTTTGTATTCAATCATCATGGTCATGACGGCCTCTCTACGAGCAAATGGATGAGGTGAGTATAACGTGGAGAGTAGAGAAAGGGCAGCACTCACCAATGCTGGTATAAAAAATCCTCTATTCGTCCGATTAAAACATCAGGGCAGGAGCATATAGTTGCAGTGTTCACAGCAAGGATAAGCGGCTGTATGTTTGAGTATTTATTTTATTTTTTTGCTTCTATTTCATGAAAAATAGATTAGTTACCATGAAGCTCGAGGAAATTAGGCTTTGCGACAAATTGAATTTTTCCTAAAATTCAGATCGAAGTCAATTTGTTTGGCTTTGATTCGTTCAACACTAACTATATTGTACAAATCAGTTACATGCATAGAACCGGTGCAAATATTGGTTCAAACAGTATAGCTAAGAGAATAATCTTTTGGAAACAAATAGTCCTGTTCTCTTACATGTGCATTTCATCGATGCAGTCTAGGATTTAGAAAGAAGCTAGTCTCAATAGAAATGTTGCCATCTCTCATCATGGGGAATTTACAGATTTGTAATTTTCTACACCACAAGTGCAACTTTCTGTGAATGGATGGAGGTAAATGAACACATATGATGTAATTTCATTTGGATGTATGACCGATTCCTGTGGAATTCTGTAGAATTTTGTATTAGTTTTTTCTGCTACATGTGAAAATGAATGATACTTGCCAAACCTGAGAATATCAATTGACATTTCATTCTGTTTCAAAACTATAATGATGATGATATTGAACGGAAAGAATTGACCTATCTCCTAGACCAGCCTTGTCTTAGATTCTTAATCTAGCCTGGGCCACTGACAGGAGGGTCAGTCAGTGCCACAAACTTCAACTGTCCTATGGACACAGATACAGTTGTGGATAGACAGGACAGCCAGCCAGGAATTGCTATTCCTGGCGGTAGTCCATTTAAGGGCCTGCTGCTAGTCTGGGGAGCTGCATCATTGACAGAGACATTACTGGAAGGTGGCCAGACAGTCTGGCTTCCTGGTTCCCACTTTATGACTTTTCAGGTGTTGGAATCAAAGGGTTAACGCATGCTCCTATCTACTTCTAGATGTGTTTGCAAGTAAATGGTTATGAAGTAATATGTAGACAGTACCTTGCTCCAGAGAATTTTCACAAAATCGACCTAGGTTACTAGGTTACTGTTGGAAATGTGATGTTTGCATAGGCTTCAATTTTCATATAGGGTGGTCTTGTTGCATAGTGGCCCCTTTCTGATCTGGTATCTTGAATATAATCTTGCCATTTCAAGCAGAAATTTTACTTCTTCATTTGTTCCCACCCAACAACAAATCTAATTTACTTAAATTAGCCACACATCCCCTATCTGCAGCATGGATCTCGTTATCCAAGAACTGGAGAGCTGGCATCTCCCCTTATGTTTCCGAATGTTTAGCTGGGAAATCAATGAATGTTTAGCTCAGACAATGTCTCCTGCCTGGAGGAAATTGCTGAGAGACCAGGAATAATAACATTTCAATATGTTTTCTGAAACTTCGGCTAATTTCAGAGGATTCTCCTCCTGTTGATCACAAAAACAATAAAAAGAGATTTGTAAGATTGTAGATTGTAAGCCTTCACGGGCAGGGCCCTCTCTCCTACTGTACCAGTTTGTAACTCATCTTGTTTATGTTTAGTGCAATTGTCTGTATTATCTATGTATACCCCTTATCATATGTACAGCGCCGTTGTTGTGGAAATTTTATTATGCGGACATTTTATCTTAGGATGTGTGTGTGTTTTTATAGATTGTCATCTGTCTCCCTGTGTCGGATTTAGCCAAAGAACGCTCTAGCAGAGGGTACTTGGGTTCAATCGGGACCAGTGGTAAAACCGTCAGTATGAAAACCTTCTCACGGGCTTGGAGACGTGTTCTCAGTGTGTAGGGGGGCATTTGCCGGTTTGTGAGCACTAAGTGCAATGCACTGGGCTTCTTCCCTTCAAATGTCTATACACATTAGAGAAGTGAAGGCTGCATAACGAGAGATACATATTATACCACTGCTGCGGCTTCGCTATCCCTTTCTGGATACATATCTGCTTTTAAGACATGCATATCTGCCTTGTCGGAATACTCGTACCGTATACTGACAATAACCGTAGCAATGTCTCGCAGATAGTCTCAAACCTATAAGAACCAGTAGAATGATCTTCACTAGATACTGGTCACTTTGAGCAGTATTGAATGGGATCCATGCTGACAGTGATGGGGGATGGGCGGCCACCTGGCTGGTCAGACAATGGACATGACTCATCCTTCCTTACAGGGATGGTGTGTGCGCATTGCACTGTCCAGCCACGTTGATGCCCTCCCCTGTCCTTTGACAAGTCTCATCTTCCTGTGTCATCACTTCCTGTATGTCATCACTTCCTGCATCCTTGTTATGAGCCAGCCCCTTTTACACCTTTTGTGAGTAAATAAAAGAAACAGACTGGGCAGGGGGAAGGAGGAGTTGCTCAGAAGAATTCAAGATGGTAACACCTGTGTCTAACTCTGACTGCGGTTGAGGGAATAGGAATTTACCTTTCCTTTCACAAAGTTTGATGCGAGCGGATTACAACTATTAATATTTCTACAACATTGTGGAATGAATGGTGCTTTAATAATAAATAATAATAATTTAAATAATTAGAAAAGAAAGAATTTCACACTAATATGGGCATCTTTAGTCATGGTACACATCTGTGGAGGAGGTCCCAAGACGAACCTCCATCCCAGTTTACAGAAAAAAACCAAAAAGCTGAAATACAGTTGCTTGCGATTTCAGTATTCTGTTCCTCTGCTGGAGCAGAGTACCAGAATCTGGCTGGAGATGAGCACATAGCCTTATTTGACCAATATATGTGTTGCAACTTCCATGTTTTTTATTTAATATTGGAACAATGTGTTCCGTGTAAGTTGGTCTTTATCTGTGATAACTATCCAAGTCTTTTCCCAGCAAAGGCTACAGTTATCAGTTGACTGTGTTTGCTCTCACAGGATAAAGTTCTGATCTAACATTGGCAATGTTCAAAGTGTGCCAGCACCCTCTCTACACTGACTCCTTTCGTCTAGCACTGGCTCCATAACGACAAGTTCACATCATAATTTAGCTTTCCGTTCTGATCCGTCAGAAATACAGAAAACTTTAAAATGTAAGTAATGAATGAGGAGATCTCTGGATCCATGAGAGGTACATTTATGGTTCTAGCTTTGTTAGAAAGAGGTTATGTTCTAGATTATCTATGGTTTTCAATTTTTACATCAATCATGGGATTACCCTTTTAAGACTAAAAACACACTATTATATAGAAAAATTGAGACGGCTCACTACTTGTAATCAGGGTCAGGTGCTCTGGTCTGATTTGAATCACCCTATTCAAAAGCAAATAAGTGAAAAGAAGAAATGACCGGCACTCTTACAATGGGAGTAATGTGAGGCAATTATAAAATAAGGTTAACACTATTTAATAACATTTATATCATACGGTTCAATAAAATTGCAATACATTGATATATAAAAAGCTCTTAAAAGTGAAATATATTGAAATAAAATATTAAAATAAACTGGATACTCAGTCAATGGGATTGTAAGTCCAAGTATTAGTGTCTTCCTGAGGTAGTGTCACTACCAGAGCTTTGAGACGTTCTCACAGCTCTGTTTCTCCACCCCTGTGATGATGTCACTACTAGAGCTTGGAGGAGTTCTCTCTGCTCTGTTTCTCCGCCCCTGTGTTGAGGTCTTTACTTTCTGTTTCCTTCCTCCCAGCTGTCCTTCCTGTGTTTGATTTCTCTGCCTTTAAATCACCCCTCCTCCTTTGTAGGGTGCGGATTATACTCTTCATTTGAGCTGTATCTCTCGCTTGAGTATCTTCACTTGTGTGATATCTTTCTATGGACCTGAGTTCTGCTGAAGCAAGTACTTCGGATATTGTCTGCTGACTTTGGATCTGTTTTCACTGCTGCTGCAGCTCCTTCAGTTAAGTGTGCAGACATTGTGTGTTTCTGTTTGCTGACTGGATCCGAGGCGACCCCGGTTCCGTCCATATTCTGAGCAGGGCACCGGTGGCCGTGCCCCTTCCACTATTGTAGGGGTTACAGTGGTCATCAGCCTTAGGTACGCGGGCATGCCTCGTTCCACCATTTGGATCCGGGCATGTGCTTTAGCAGCATAGGGAGAGCTTTTAGGGTCTGACAGGGGTCACCCTTTATTCTCCCTAGTTTGGGTCCGGTCAGTAGCTCTATTTACTGTGTATGCTCTTGTTGCTCACATACAGCCGTGACATTATAATCCACCAAAACCGTCCTTTTTGACATTGATCCGCTTTCTGGCCTGGTTGACCGCATGCAGGGTCTTTCTTTGGAGGTAGCGGATCTCCGTCAATCTATGACTCAGCTTCAAGCATTGGGCTCTGCTCCGGCCCATGGAGTCTGTTGCGAGCCAAAGGTCTCACTTCCGGAAACGTTCTCCGGGGGCAGTGAGAATTTTGTTCGCTTCAGAGAGGCATGCAAACTCAATTTTTGCTTGTGTCCCCACTCCTCTGGTAATGAGGAGCAGAGGGTGAGGATTGTCATCTCCCTGCTCAGGGGTAATGCTCAGACTTGGGCTTTTTCGCTGCCATCGGGGGATCCCTCCCTTCGATCCGTGGAAAGATTTTTTGTGGCCCTGGGGCAGATATATGATGACCCGGATCGTGTTGCTCTGGCTGAATCTAACTTACGTTTTTTATGCCAGAACAAACTGTCTGCGGAGCTTTATTGTTCTGAATTTCGGAGATGGGCAGCTGATTCAGGTTGGAATGATGCTGCACTCCGGAGTCAGTTCTGTCATGGTCTCTCAGAGAGATTGAAAGATGCGTTTGCTTTCCATGAGAAACCAACGTCCTTAGAGTCTGCCATGTCATTGGCGGTACGCCTTGACAGGCGTCTAAGAGAAAGAAACGAGACCTCTCTGTCCAGCCATTGTCAGTCTAGGGGCAGTGGTGCGGACTCATTCAGTGTGCAGGGGCCTCATCCTGTCTCGGTCCCCTCTGGGGAGGAGCCCATGCAGCTGGGTCGACTTGCCCCTGATAAAGGAGGATTTAATCCTCAGAGAATGGTGTGTTTTTGTTGTGGGGGCATAGGTCATTTGGCAAATGTTTGTCCGTCTAGGAAATTCATGAACTGTACTAAGAGTGATAATAAGAGAAAAACCTCAAAAGGTAAATCATCAAACTCTGCTTCATATGCTACTTTGGGCAAAGTTGATGTAGGAATTGATGCTTTTCCTCTGACCTGCAGTTCTTGTTTTCTCCTTTCTGCCAAGGTGGCGCTAGAGAGCAAAGTCATTTCTTGTGAAATTTTTGTCTATAGTGGAGCGGCCGTCAATCTTATTGACACTCAATTTGTAGCCATGCATGGTTTTCAGGTTTGCACATTAGAAAAGGATATACCTGTTTTTTCTATTGACTCTGCTCCACTCTCACAGAGATCCCTGAAGGGCATTGTTCACAATATCTGGTTAGCTGTAGGTGACACTCATGTGGAGGATATATCTTGTTTTGTCCTTAACCTTGCCTTCTCCTCTAGTTTTGGGGTTACCCTGGCTCACTAGACATAACCCCACTATTGATTGGCAAGGAAGGCAAATAAATGAGTGGAGTGACTTTTGTAGAGAGAATTGTCTCACAGCGACTTTTGCAGAGGTGTCTACTAAAACTGTGCCATCATTTCTCTCTGATTTCTCGGACGTGTTTTCCGAGAGCGGTGTTCAGGAGCTACCTCCTCACCGGGAGTTTGACTGTCCCATTAACCTCATTCCCGGCGCCAAGCTGCCAAAAGCACGCCTCTACAATCTCTCACAACCGGAAAGAATCGCAATGCGAACCTATATCTCTGAGAGTCTCGATAAGGGGCATATTCGTCCCTCAAAATCACCTGTTGCCGCTGGGTTTTTTTTTGTTAAAAAAAAAGATGGCTCTCTGAGACCATGCCTAGATTCGCGATCCCTATCCCCTTCCTCTGATCCCGGACCTCTTCAACCAAATTGTTGGGGCCAAGGTTTTTTCCAAATTGGATTTGAGAGGCGCGTACAACCTGGTCAGGGTCAGAGAGGGAGATGAATGGAAAACGGCCTTTAATACCCCTAACGGGCATTTCGAGAATCTCGTTATGCCTTTCGGCCTGATGAATGCTCCGGCCGTCTTTCAGCATTTTGTTAACAGTATTTTCTACCATTTAATGGGGAAATTTGTATTGGTGTATCTTGATGATATTTTGATTTTTTCCCCTGATGTTCAGACCCATCAGGATCATCTTTTTCAGGTTCTGCAGATTCTGCGGGAAAATAAATTGTACGCCAAGCTCGAGAAATGTGTTTTTATGGTATTGGAGATTCAATTTCTGGGTTTTCTCCTCTCGGCTTCTGGTTTTCGCATGGATCCGGAGAAGGTCCGTGCTGTGCTTAAGTGGGAGCTTCCTGAGAATCAGAAGGCTTTGATGCGCTTTCTGGGTTTTGCGAACTATTACAGAAAGTTCATTTTGAATTATTCCTCTGTTGTCAAACCCCTCACTGACATGACAAAAAAGGGGGCGGATTTTTCCTCTTGGTCGGAGGAGGCGCTTGCAGCTTTTTCTAAGATTAAAGAGAGTTTTGCGTCTGCTCCCATCTTGGTGCATCCCGATGTTTCCTTACCTTTTATTGTTGAGGTAGATGCTTCCGAGGTGGGTGTGGGTGCGGTTTTGTCCCAGGGCCCTTCTCCTGCCAAATGGCGACCCTGTGCCTTTTTCTCTAAAAAACTCTCCCCGGCAGAGAAAAACTATGATGTGGGAGATAGGGAGTTGTTGGCCATCAAGTTGGCTTTCGAGGAATGGCGCCATTGGTTGGAGGGGGGCAGGCACCCTATCACCGTTTTTACCGACCATAAGAATCTGGCGTACTTGGAGTCGGCCAAGCGTATGAATCCGAGACAGGCCAGATGGTCTCTGTTCTTCTCCAGATTCAATTTTGTCGTTACATTCCGCCCTGGGATCAAAAATGTGAAGGCTGATGCTCTCTCTCGCTGTTTTCCGGGAGGAGGAAACTCCGAGAACCCGGGTACCATTTTGGCAGAGGGGGTAGTTGTTTCTGCTCTGTATTCTGATTTGGAGGCCGAGGTCCAGGCTGCCCAGACTGAGGCACCTGCCCGTTGTCCTTCTGGGAAGTTGTTTGTGCCTCCTGAGTTATGTCACAAACTCTTCAAGGAGCATCATGATACTGTTCTTGCTGGTCACCCCGGGAGTAGAGCCACGGTAGATCTCATTGCTCGGAGATTTTGGTGGCCGGCTCTTCGTAAGACGGTGGAGGGTTTTGTGGCTGCTTGTGAGACGTGCGCTCACGCTAAGGTCCCTCGTTCACGGCCTTCAGGTCCCCTTCTCCCGTTACCCATACCTTCCTGTCCTTGGACACACCTGTCCATGGACTTTATCACGGATCTTCCTCAGGGAGGTCGGGGATCCTGGTGGTGGTGGACCGTTTTAGCAAGATGGCTCATTTCGTACCCTTCCCTGGTTTACCCAATGCTAAAACGTTGGCGCAAGCTTTTGTCGACCATATTGTTAAATTGCATGGCATTCCCTCTGATATTGTTTCCGATATCTGGAAGATATCTGGAAGGCTTTCTGTTCTCGCCTGGGGGTTCGGCTGTCCTTCTCTTCTGCTTTTCACCCGCAGTCGAATGGTCAGACTGAACGTGTCAATCAGAATCTGGAGACATATTTGCGCTGTTTTGTGGCAGAGAACCAGGAGGATTGGTGTTCGTTTCTCCCTCTGGCTGAGTTTGCTCTGAACAACCGTCATCAGGAATCTTCTGATAAGTCACCATTCTTTGGTGCATATGGGTTCCATCCGCAGTTTGGGACATTCTCGGGAGGGGCTCCTTCTGGTTTGCCTGAGGAGGAGAGATTTTCCTCGTCTTTGTCTACCATTTGGCAAAAGATTCAGAGTAATCTTAGAAAGATGAGTGAGAAATATAAGCGTGTGGCTGATAAGAGACGTGTGCCTGGTCCGGACCTGAATGTGGGTGATCTGGTGTGGTTGTCTACAAGAAATATTAAACTCAAGGTTCCCTCCTGGAAATTGGGTCCCAAGTTTATTGGGCCTTATAAAATCTTGTCAGTCGTCAATCCTGTTGCCTTCCGTCTTGATCTTCCATGGGTTTGGAAGATACATAATGTATTTCACAGATCTCTCTTAAAACCATATGTCCAGCCCACGGTACCCTCCTCTTTGCCTCCTCCTCCGATTTTGGTTGATGGCAATCTGGAGTTTGAGGTTTCCAGAATTGTGGACTCTCGCATTGTCCGCGGTTCTCTTCAGTACCTTGTTCATTGGAAGGGTTATGGTCCTGAGGAGAGGATGTGGGTCCCGGTGTCGGACATTAAAGCCACTCGCCTCATCAGGGCATTTCATAGGTCTCATCCTGAGAAGGTGGGTCCTGGGTGTCCGGAGTCCACCCGTAGAGGGGGGTACTGTCACTACCAGAGCTTTGAGACGTTCTCACAGCTCTGTTTCTCCACCCCTGTGATGATGTCACTACTAGAGCTTGGAGTTCTCTCTGCTCTGTTTCTCCGCCCCTGTGTTGAGGTCTTTACTTTCTGTTTCCTTCCTCCCAGCTGTCCCTCCTGTGTTTGATTTCTCTGCCTTTAAATCACCCCTCCTCCTTTGTAGGGTGCGGATTATACTCTTCATTTGAGCTGTATCTCTCGCTTGAGTATCTTCACTTGTGTGATATCTTTCTATGGACCTGAGTTCTGCTGAAGCAAGTACTTTGGATATTGTCTGCTGACTTTGGATCTGTTTTCACTGCTGCTGCAGCTCCTTCAGTTAAGTGTGCAGACATTGTGTGTTTCTGTTTGTTTGCTGACTGGATCCGAGGCGACCCCGGTTCCATCCATATTCTGAGCAGGGCACCGGTGGCCGTGCCCCTTCCACTATTGTAGGGGTTACAGTGGTCATCAGCCTTAGGTACGCGGGCATGTCTCGATCCACCATCTGGATCTGGACATGTGCTTAGCAGCATAGGGAGAGCTTTTAGGGTCTGACAGGGGTCACCTTTTATCCTCCCAGTTTGGGTCCGGTCAGTAGCTAATTCACTGTGTATGCTCTTGTTGCTCACATACAGCCGTGACAGGTAGCTTTCGGTATATTTTGGCTTTTACTCAATCTTAGAATGATGAAAAAAGGGATGAAAAAAAGCGCATGAAATAAAACGCATAGATAGAAGTAGTGATTACTTCGAAACGCGTCTGGAAAGCTGAGAAATATTCACTCGCAAAAGTCCTTGGAGCATGGCCATACGATTCATACGAAAATTCCAATAAGGACTTCTACATTTAAATGTCCTCTGTAGAGATCATCTTTATGACACTTGGAGTATACAGCATAACAGTTGCGGACTGATACAATGCCCGGATCAACTCCATTGCGAAATATAAACCATTGAAAATTTGTAAAATCGAAATATTTTGCAACCGACAAACGATTTGAATTACACCAAGAGCACTTACACGTGGGACGCCACAGTAACAAGAGCCAGCTCGAAACAGTGAGTAGCCAAATAACAAACTGAATAATATGTCGGAATACTACAGAGAGACTATACATGCGCTATAATACTACTATATGCGCTTTCTTATAACCTCTAAAAACACACTAGTGTCATAGGGTCCACTTGAAATGGTCTCACCTAACATATGGCCAGACCTATATTAATTTATGTTTATAGGTTTTCCATAGGCCTCCATTTAACAAACATATGCCAGGTATTATGTTCTTTTTTTCTTGTATACAGTTTTAAAATAAAAAAACTGTTAGGGATGCAGGATTACAAGGTATCTTCACCAAACATATGCCTTTTAACATTTGGGATTTTCCATGCATATAAGGGGACATTGATCAAGCTTCTATGCCAGTTTTCTCATGTAAAAAAAAGTTTAAAATTTTGATCCCTGTTTATGACCAAATTTGTGACATTTCTCTGACACCCTCACCACTTTTCCAAAAACGAGACAGGCCATGGGCAGGATCTTTGCAGACCGACTCATTTAAGAACAGGCATTGCACCAGAAATCTACTCCAGCTCCTGACTGGAACAGATTTAAATACTGGTGCACATGCGGCCTTAAATGCACTGTAACAAAGTCTGAGGTAGATAGATAGATAGATGTTAGATTTTCCTAAACTTGCATTATCAATAGCTGATTGTAAGTCAATGTCTTTGCTCTATTAAGGACTTAAAGGGAACCTGTCACTGGGATTTTGTGTATAGAGCTGAGGACATGGGTTGCTAGATCGCCGCTAGCACATCCGCAATACCCAATACCCATAGCTCTGTGTGCTTTTATTGTGTAAAAAAACCGATTTGATACATATGCAAATGAACCTGAGATGAGTCCTGTCCCTGACTCATCTCAGGGTAATTTGCATATGTATCAAATTGGTTTTTTTAAACAATAAAATCACACAGAGCTATGGGGACTGGATATTGCGGATGTGCTAGCGGCCATCTAGCAACCCATGTCCTCAGCTCTGTACATAAAATCCCGGTGACAGGTTCCCTTTAAGCAGATTGTGCCTGTGGGTGCCAACCTGTCTGCAAAAGGTGAAGACACTCCACATTCTCAGAGGAAACTTCATTTAGCACTGGCCTGTGACTTACAAGCCATATGGGCATACTAATGAAGACCTGAAAGGGGCCACAGAACTAATTCCAGACATGATGACTGCTAACCCAGCAGGTGGTATAAGCCATTCATTAGGTGGATGAAATAATATCAGAAGCCATAACTCCGACCTCATAACACCCACATCCTCAGAACCCTGGTAATTTTGTTCAGCCTGACATGGACTTCGGGGAGAATCCAGACACCCCGTACTGGATATGAGGCATTTCTCTGTATTCAGGTTCTGGCCTTGTGGAAATCATATTATAACCGAAATACTTCTCAACAATAATGAGAAAATCATATGTGAGCACAAACTCAATAGATCCGATAAACAAGAACACACATGTACGTAAATCACAAAATATTTTATTAATTAGTCACATAAAGGACAAAAAAAGTAGACAAGTAGTAAGTATAATGAGTAACAGCAGTAATGTCGCGACACTGCGGATCAGCGCCCCACCATGGTATACACAAAGTGGATCAATCCCCTAAGCACATGTCACCTACTAGCCTGAGTGAGTCTATTGGCTACATCAAGATAAATCATCCACAGGCCAGAGGGAGACGTGGGCCTGAGTAATAATACAAATGTTACCATGCCAGCCGCATCATAAGTGTTACATGCATCCAGCCAGTGGCGTATCCAAGCTATGGCAGCCATGGCTAGTGCCATAGGCGCCAAGCGGGGGGGGCGACAAAAAAAAAAATATCATGAAAAAAAAATTCCCACCCATTCTGCAGCCACCTCCTTTAGCCCCAGCGCTGGCGGCGGCACGCAAATTAACTTGGAAAGTACTTTTACCTTGGCTGGACAGTCTGGACTGAGGGCTGGCATGTAGGAGAAAGACAGGCGCCCCCATGATTTTCTATGAATGGGATCGCCCAGTCCGTCCGTGTATCTGCTAACTTGCAGAGGCTCCGCCTCCAGCTCCGCCTCAAGCTCCGCCTACCCTCCTCTGCGTATCGTAGCTTCATTTATCCAAGCGTGTCACTCGTGAGGTGACTGACTGCACTGAGGTGAAGTGAGGAGAAGAACTGTGAGAAGTTGGACAATTGGACCCCCAGCCAGGCAGCACTGCTAGTCTGCTACGGTACACACACACATCATGATCACACTGTATAATGATGTACTGACATTCTGCAATCTGCCAAGCACTGCAGGCAACCTAATAAATGTAACCTTGCTAAATACCTAATATAGTGCTGCTAAATATATGGAATAAATAAATTAGAATTATGCATAGATATCCTAAATAAAGTGATTTGTGCAAGTTGTACCTGCTGTTGCACAAATCACTTTATTTATATCTATGGCTATGCATAATTATAATTAATTTAATCCATATTGTGCAGTGCAAGCACTATATTGGATGGGCTGCTTGCTTCTGTTTGAGACTGTCATGATGCCAGGCTTAGGCTATTGTCACACTGGGGCGTTGCGCTATTGGCGGTAAAGCGTCGCTATTTGAGCGGCGCTTTACTGTAGTTTTTGCGGCGCTATTCAGCCGCTAGCAGGGCGCCTCAAATATGCGGCTCGCAGGACTTTGAGCTTCCACTAGCTGCCCAAAAAGGGTTAAAACCGCCCGCAAAATGCAGCTTGCAGCGGTGCATTGCTGGCGGTTCGGCGGCGCTGCCCATTGATTTCAATGGGCAGTGGCGCTTTCGAATCAGTGTGTACACTGTTCCTACAGCGCCTCAAAGATGTGGCTAAAAGGACTTTTTTTATTGTCCTGCCAACGCACCGCTCCAGTGTTAAAACCCTCTGGCTTTCACATTGGAGTGCTCTATTTTGTAGCGCTGTAGCACCTGCAAAGCGCCCTGAAAGAGCGGCTCCATTCACTCCTGTGTGAAGAAAGCCAGAGGGCTTTAACACTGGAGCAGTGCGTTTGCAAGCAGCATCTTTGAGGCGCTGTAGGAGTGGCTCCTAAAGTGCCCCTGCCCATTGAAATCAAAGCGGTGCTTTGCAGGCGTTTTTTTTAACCCTTTCTCGGCCGCTAGCGGGAGTTAAAAGCGCCCCGCTAGCGGCTGAACAGTGCCGCAAAAAAGACGGTAAAGCGCCGTTAAAAATAGCAGCACTTTACCACCGACGCCCCCACCCCCCAGTGTGAAAGAGGCCTTAAAGTCATCATCAGGTGCGATTGTGCGTATGTGCTAAGCAGACAGGGCCGCTGGTGATCCTACTTCCTCTCTCCCCCCAGGGGCGCAGTTTCAGTGCTTGCCATAGGCGCCATTTTCACTAGATACGCCTCTGCATCCAGCACATAAAGAATCGCAGCCGGCATGTAAAACACATACAAAATGAAAATAGAGGGGAACCAACCTTGGGACCTTGGTGAGCGCACCCCTGACGCGCGTTTCGCTCAGCTTCTTCAAAAAGGGGCGTCTTGTGGAAATCATAACCCAATCATATTTGGTGTCTGTATGACCGGGACGGGGCGACTCAGATTATGGGATCTTACCTGTACCCGCAGTCCCTGTCATACGGCGAGAAATCGTTGTGATTCATATTGCCATATCGGTCAGCCTTTTGGGAAGGTGGGGGCAAAAACCAAAAAAATCTCAGACGTCCCAAAAGGCCGGACTGAAAGGAGGGAGGCTCCATCACAGCCCACCCCTCGGCAGAGGGGGGATAAAAATGGGTGGTAGGGAACAGTTAGGTGTCAGCCATTTTGGGGATCCACATTGTTTGGAGTGACTGCCCGTATCCTCAGCTGTCCCCACAGCCGGAATATAACTGCTGCATCTCAGTAAGGCTACTTTCACACTAGCGTTCGGAGCGGGTCCGTCTGATGTCTGCACAGACGGATCCGCTCCTATAATGCAGACGTTTGTATCCGTTCAGAACGGATCCGTCTGCATTATAACTTAGAAAAAATTCTAAGTGTGAAAGTAGCCTGAACGGATCCGTCCAGACTTTACATTGAAAGTCAATGGGGGCGGATCCGTTTGAAGATTGAGCCATATTGTGTCATCTTCAAGCGGATCCGTCCCCATTGACTTACATTGTAAGTCTGGACGGATCCGCTTGCCTCCGCACGGCCAGGCGGACACCCGAACGCTGCAAGCAGCGTTCGGGTGTCCGCTCGCTGGGGACAGGCTGAACGCTGCCAGACTGATGCATTCTGAGCGGATCCGCGTCCACTGAGAATGCATTAGGGCTGGACGGCTGCGTTCGGGGCCGCTTGTGAGAGCCTTCAAACGGAGCTCAGGAGCGGACACCCGAACGCAGGTGTGAAAGTAGCCTAAGCCAATATTCTGTATTTTATCTCTTTTATTTTATCTGTTCACTGCATTGTTATTGTATGTATATTTGGTTTTTATCTTTTATCTGACACTTTCTTTTGTATTGCACTGCACTATCGTGTAATAAATTTAAACATTAATAAGTCCCTTCCTTGTGGTCTTATAGAACTTGCTCTTTCGAAGGAAATAACGTTATCGGTAGTGTTTCCATATAGATAACTTGTGTCACAGTGTTAATTTTGGGTTGATAGAATATATGAATATAGGCCCTTATTGCCTTTTAGTATAGGTGGTGGCAGCGATTGCGCTAGAAAATATTGGGGTGTTAGAATCTAGGAGAGTAAGTTAGCATAATTCCATCATCTAGAATAGGTGGGTGGGAATTTATGTGGTAAATTGATAAGCTCACTAGTATAATTAACCCCTGTGACGTGACCCGAGAGTAGGGACCGTCACATGCACCATAATAATTAAGATACATGTGCCCCTTAATAATTGTGGTGCATATTAGTTCAGCGCAGGGCAAAGAGTACACAATGTCAGTCTTAATACATCTCTCCCACAGAGTGCACTAGAGACACGGCATAAATTAAGCCCTACAAATGAGTTCTAAAAGTATATATTACCATTCTGTGCTTAACTTCATACAATTACTACATCTGAGCTGAATTCAACTATTCCAGTGCCTTTTGCAGTGTCATTGGCTTTCAGTGGTGCATAATTATAGTGCTGCCTTCATCTGTCATATATATCATATTTAGAAAAGACATTACCAACACAATTTCACAACCTAGAAAAATGTTGAAGCTATGTAGGTCTGAATAACTAGCTTACAGCTACTTATTTTATAGCTACAAGTTCAGACAGGTCATTACTATTAGGCCTGGACTGTCTGCAAGTATCTACTAAGTGAAGACCACCAAACAATAAATCAGAGGCACAAAGGTCAGACCTTTGACTTCACTATTCCAGAGAAAAACAGATTCTTTTTTCCCATTGTATTGCATCACACACATGATGGCCAGCTTTGTACAAGGTCAATGAACCAAACCATGACTCTGGAAAGGAGAGAAGCATGTTGAAGTCATACAAACTCCCTGCAGACATTGTCCTGGCAGGATTCAAGCCATCTCCTAAGGATTATATCAGCATGCCACTTGTTACACGTGTCATTATTGTCTCCCTCCTATATAATTTATTGTTATTATGAAGAATTGGTAATCTATCATAATCTATAAATCACCATTTATATTTTAGATGTGTTTTTGCTTATTTCCTAGACTTATAGATAGACAATAGGCATGTAGCACATACAAGGACCAGAATATGCATCAGCAATACATGGGTGTATACAGTTCACAAGGTCATCCATTCATCCCACGATAGACACATGAGTCACATAATAGTCACAACTGCTGATGAGATGACTTCATGGCCAAGGAATGACCCTATAGTGTGAAGTCCCCTGGCCACCCTCAATAAACACTACATTATTGCCAGGAGGTTTTATGTATTGTATATGTATATAACAGGAGCCTGTGATATAACAAACAAAGTACAACAAAAATCCAGAGGGATGGAAATATCTTGTACTGATTGTCAACATGTTGGGGGTAAAAAAAAATGTTCTTTTTTGATATCATTAAACTGTTCATCCAGTGTATGAAGCCTTCGGGACCAGAACAGCGCCAATTATGTTGTAGTCTATTTCTCCACTATTAATCTCTGGGTGTGTCACACACCTCCCTAATTCTGTTCTGTTTTTATTCCATAAATGTGACCACATGCACTCCTCAACATCGAAATTGCAACACCAAGAAGGAAAAGTCATGGAATTATGGAATCACAGGATAAACACGTTAATGATACGTGAATTCAAAAAAAATTTGAAAAATATTAAAAACATCTCAATATATTCACTTCTGTACCAAGTATGAGCCCCAAAAATACATGCACTTATACACCTTGGCATGCTAGCAATGAGGTTTATTAATGGTTTTCTGAGGAATGTTCTGCTATGCTGAATGCAGTTGGATACGCAGATCATCAAAATTCACTGCTAACAGCGCCCTTTGCAATTTCCGACCAATGACATCCAAAATGTGCTTGATGAGAGACAAGCCCACTGGTTCTACGACCAAATCAATGTAACGCTGAGCTGTTAGAGTACCTGAAAGGACGACTAGAGGGGTCTGGCTACCGTACATTATGCCACCCCACTCTATAATCCTGGGAGTAGGAATGGTGTGCTCACCCCTTGTGAAGGCTTCTTTATGGTGTTTCCCATGTGGTCCTCAGACCAATCTCTGCCAGACTAATATACCAAAGTCTCTCAGTTCAAGGATTTAGTCCCTCTAAGTTTGCGATGAGCCGCGATTAGTAATGGACAGTTCGCAGTGTTTGCCGACGATCACATGCGATCTGCCATCTTTATTCTCAAGTCCGGCGATGCAGAGGTAAGTCCTTACCTGTGCCTGCGCCGTGAGCCGATGAAGGCTGTTCTCGGAACTTCCTGCTCCCGGTGACCGCATGTGTTTCAGAGCGGCTCGCTGCGCGGTCACAGGTAAGGATTTACCTCTGCATCGCCGGACTTGAGAATAAAGATGGCAGATTGCATGTGTTCGTCGGCGAACACTGCGAACTGGACATCACTGGCCACGATAACTGGCACCTTCACAAACAGGAGGCATTGCACAATTATCCCACATGATTTGATCTGATTTTCGGAGGTATCATTGGCTAAAAAACTTTGTAGTAGGTGGGTTCTACTAGGTAATAACCATGCAGGGTGTCCAAACTTTTGCTTCGGGACCATTTGCTTTTTTGTTATTTTGGAAATGTAAAGGATGAAAATAAATAGTTTTTGGTTAAAATACAGAGGGAACGTGTCATCTTTAACGTTATGCCTTTTAGAGATCATTTCATCTTCAACTTGCATAACTTTTCACAGTAACAGTAATTTTGACCAGGGATGTCCAAACTTTTCCATGCCATTAGATTGATTGGGGTCCTAACTGTGAGGCCCTACTGATCACAAGAACTGGGATCCCGTAACCTGTGGACCCCCCCATGAAATGAATGGATTGGTCACTCGGGTATACAAACAACTGCTCCATTTATTTTTATGGGAGTTCAGGAAATAGCCGTGCACATGCCTGACCGGCCTCTCTTCATTTAATTTCTGCCTTTTCTCTCAATTGAGGCAAATGGGAGTTATAAAAGTCTCACTTTGAGATTTCAGTTAAAAGAGCTGTCCATTTTTTAAAATATTGATGACTGTAACGGATCTCCTGGCACCCCGACCGGGTACCTCCGTCGATGGATGCTCCTAGCGCTTCCCGAGGACTCCAAGCACTCCACTTGACACCATAACTGCCACAGACCCCACGAACCGCCGAAGCTTGGTTGAGGTCTCGCCGTCTCCTACCCACCCTGGACCTACGACAAGGCTCCAGTGGGTGAACCTCTCCTAAATCCAGAAAGCAGGAACAGCCCTTACAAGAGCTAGTAGTTATAGCCAGGGGCGTATAGAAAATCTTCAGCGTATAGCAATCCCCAGTGTCGATCAGTAACCCAAACACCAGCCTCAACATGATGAAGGGTCAAACAGGAACTCTTTATTGAACACACAGCATTGACTTATATACACATGACATACTGAGGACATGACATAGCAGCCAATCCTGTACAGTTTAAACACAAAACTAACCCTATTCAACAAACACAATGGCATTGTCTGTGACACAATTAACAAACACACTGGCATTGTCTTTGATGCAATCAACAATTAACATGCAAACAGATATCTTCACCCCCTCCATAATGAATGAATAGGGGACGAGGAGACACATGTGATGGGATTATCTCCTGAGTGTATCATAGGAGTCGGCTGCTATTATAATCAACTATCTTAATCCCATCACTAACACAATCAGTAGGAGTCTCAGTGCAGAGTTAACCTTTTTTGTGTTGCTGAATGCACACCATGCTTTTTTAATGGGCCATAGGAAATATGTGGCATATAAATTACACACATAAATCAGGGTTCATAGTTCCTTGTAACCCCAAAAGGTCTGAGGGGGTCTCCATTGTTCTCGGTCCATAGTCTGTAGGAAGGAGTCCGTCACAATGACCTATCCTCAGGATAGGTCATTAATATCAGATCGACGGGGGGACGACTCCTGGCACCCCCGCCAATCAGCTGTTTGAAGAGAAAGCATCGCTCCGTCACAACTGCAGCGGTGAGCAAGTGTAATTACAACTATGGCGTCCCCATTCACTTCAATGGGACGGCTCCTTCCTATTTACTTGAACAGGAAGGAGCCATCCCATAGAAGTGATTGGGACAGCTTAGGTGAAATTACACTGCTCACTGCTGCGGTTGAGACGGTGAGCAGGTAAACAATAAAGAGAAGGCAGCACTCGTACAAGCGCTGCTTTCTCTTCAAACACCTGATAGGTGGGGGTGCCAGATCTCATATTGATGACCTATCCTGAGGATAGGTCATCAATATAAAAAAAAAAAAACAGACACCCCCTTTAAAGCAAATGTGTCACCAAATATTTTATCTGACAGTTAAAACCAGGTAGTGACTTTTTTTTTCTAATCTGTTTCTAATCACCTATTGTGAATGGTGGATCCTGTCTTATTTATACACCATGGTGATATCATTACAGGCAGGATTAGAATGACAGATAAGCAGATAACTGCAGTAAAGTGATCTGTACAGACCAAGTGGCACGGATTATTTAGCTTAGAGACCAGTGTGAAAACTGCAGGATTTTATAGTTTTTGTTTAGATATAAATATTGACATGTAAAAATTAAAAATAACATTATCAAAAAATTCTTTCAAATATGTTAAACATAAAAATGTGATGAACAATAGGTCATTTTCTGATGGCACATTCTCTTTAACTGTTTTCACTTCAATGGAGAATGCACATGAATATATGGCCACCTCTCCACCTGTAACAAAGAACAAGATCCACTCTTGACAGTGGCAAAGTAGTTCCATTCTTCTGCAATGTAATAAACATTTTTCCTTCAAGCAGCAAGTATTTGAATGTGGACATGTAGGCCACACATTTTGCCTCATTAAGACTCTCTTTGATGCCCGTAACAACCAATCAGCTCTCAGCTTTCATTTCTTAAACAGCTTTGGAAAAATGAAAGAGGAGCTCTGATTTGTTGCCATGAGCAAAGTTTTAAAGGGATTCTGTCACCAGGTTTTGGCCTATAGAGATACGGACATGCATGGCTAGATCGCTGCTAGCATGTCCGCAATATATCTGTCCTATAGGGCTGTGTGGTTTTAATTTCTTTAAAAAAGGATTTTATAGATATGTAAATGAGTCTTGAATGTGTCCAAGGGGCTGCACTAACCTTACTTGTGCCCAGCCGTGCCCAGCCACGCCCGCCTGTGAAGGAGCCCAGCACCGCCTATGTCCTCCGAATCTCCTCCTTTCATCAACGATAGATAGCCGTAATCTCGCGATGCGCGAGATCGCGCATGCGCAGTGCCGGTATAGTGTTCCTTCCCTGTGCTGGCATCAGCCTCAGGGAAAGAACTGCGCATGCGCGATCTCGCGCATCGCGAGATTACGGCTATCTATGGTTGATGAAAGGAGGAGATTCGGAGGACATAGGCGGTGCTGGGCTCCTTCACAGGCAGGCGTGGCTGGGCATGGCTGGGCACAAGTAAGGTGGACACATTAGTGCAGCCCCTTGGACACATTCAAGACTCATTTACATATCTATAAAATCCTTTTTTAAAGAAATTAAAACCACACAGCCCTATAGGACAGATATATTGCGGACATGCTACCGGCGATCTAGCCATGCATGTCCGTATCTCTATAGGCCAAAACCTGGTGACAGAATCCCTTTAAAGTTAGACATTTTAATAAATGAGGTCCACTGAAGAACATTTATTAAATATTTTACATCATTATTATGGCTTAAAAAAGTTGTAAACTTTGGCACACAACATTTGTGCACCATAATTTCCAAGGGGCAGAGAAAGGGGGTGGGACTTAGTGGGAGGGACATGGCTCCGTGCCAGATGCTGCATTTACTATTATTTTCGCCAGAAAGTAGCAGAAGTTGTAGTCGAAGTCTACATCAGCCTGTAGCTGGTGTAGACTTCAATATCCGGTGCAGGGCATGGCAGGACAGAGATGCGACAAATTTATTAAGAGGCATCAGTCTTGATAAAAGTCTCTCAATGTGTCAGCAAATCTGCCAACCTAACCAATATGATGCATGGTGGCACATGGTCTGACTTTTTTGCTTTGCAACACTGAGGCCTTGGTTTAGACTCTGCATAGCATTTTTATGGTCTCCCTCATTTTTTGGAAACTCTGATATTCACACTTCCATCAATAAATACTCAGTGCCCTAAAAAATAGCAGACAAAATCACAAGTAGTAAGTGACTACTTTAATCATATTGATTTATTTTATTTTTCACATGGCCATGCATTAATATGAATATTTTACCTCTTTATGTTTATGGAATTTATATCATATGTTTAATTTTTCCCAGAAACCATGTTATTTACAGCATTGACTATTGTTTAGAGCAGCGGTCCCCAACCGCCGGGCCGCGGCCCAGGACCGGGCCGTGGAGGATTGTTAGCCAGGCCACGGCGATCAGGCTCTGTACTAATGAAGCGCTTCCATTATGGAAGCGCTTCATTAGTACAGAAGGACCAGGGAGCGGTGAAGGATCTGTACTCACCACTTCCTGGTCCTCGGCTCGGCTATCGGCTGTGCATGGCTGCACACAGCGTGAGGTCTCTCTGTGACCTCACGCTGTGCGCCGCTATACACAGCCAGCCGACAGCAGAATGAAGAGGATCGCGATGGTGACCAGGAGCAGGAGAGGTAAGTGTTTTTTTTATTTTATTTTTATTTGCACTGGGGGCTGATGGCTGACCTGGGGGACATGGGGCTGACATGAGGGGCTAATGGGGGGGCTGATGGCTGACATGAGGGACATGGGGCTGACATGAGGGGCTGATGGCTGACATGGGGCTGACATGAGGGGCATGGGGCTGACATGAGGGGCTAATGGGGGGGCTGATGGCTGACATGGGGCTGACATGAGGGACATGGGGCTGACATGATGGGCTAATGGGGGCTTATGGCTGACATGATGGGCTAATGGGGGCTTATGGCTGACATGAGGGGCTAATGGCTGACATGAGGGGCTAATGGGGGGGCTTATGGCTAACATGAGGGGCTAATGGGGGGCTAATGGCTGACATGAGGGGCTAATGGGGGGCTTATGGCTGACATGAGGGGCTAATGGGGGGCTTATGGCTGACATGAGGGGCTAATGGGGGGCTAATGGCTGACATGAGAGGCTAATGGGGGGCTTATGGCTAACTTGAGGGGCTAATGGGGGGCTTATGGCTGACATGAGGGGCTAATGGGGGCTTATGGCTGACATGAGGGGCTAATGGGGGCTTATGGCTGACATGAAGGGCTAATGGGGGGCTTATGGCTGACATGAAGGGCTAATGGGGGGCTTATGGCTGACATGAGGGGCTAATGGGGGGCTTATGGCTGACATTGGGGGGCTTATGGCTGACATTGAGGGGGTTTATTGCTGACATTGGGGGGGTTTATGGGTGACATTGGGGGGTGGTTTATGGCTGACATTGGGGGCTGATAGATGGCTAAAGGTTTGGGGGTTGATCTGAGCCATTGGGGGTCTGATCTGAGGTCTGATTAACATTGGGGGTCTGATTGCTGGTCTGACCTGAGGTGTAATGAAAAATATTTTTTTCTTATTGTTCTCCTCTAAAACTAGGTGCATCTTATAGGGTGAAAAATACAGTCCAGTGCAGCAGAGACCAGTGCAGCAGAGACCATAGTCAGTTTATATAGTCGTTATATAGTGTTATATATTTTAATATGCACCTTGTGTTTTGTTATGCGCGTGAATCATTCAGCCCCGCCCACCCCCTAAGCCCCGCCCCAGAACCCCCACCCCCTTCCCCCCCCACCCGGTCCCTGGGAAAATTGTCTTGCATGAAACCGGTCCTTGGTGCAAAAAAGGTTGTGGACCACTGGTTTAGAGGACAATAACATTATCCTTGTGCCAATGCTCTATATGCTTTACTGAGATGCTACTCCATAATAGTCACTTTTTAATAAAAATTCCAAATCTGCAAAGAATTTAAGTGGATATTTTATGCTCATATGAAAGAAAAATGAAGACAGTAGATGAAATATGAAGAAATAAATTGGTTGGTCCAGCTTGTATTCGTGGTAATCCAAAGGCTTTATTCAATATTCAATAAAATCCAGGTACAGGAATGCAGGTCTACATGTTTCGGGCACAATACAATCTTAGCCCTTACTCATGACAATTTCCAGTACACTGAAGGAGGTTTTTATAGAGAGGAGGGAGGGACTGACTTCCTCACCTGAGGTAATCAGGTTGAGGTTCAGCCACTCCCATCCACAAATCAACACTTGATTAAAAACATACCATAAATTTATGTGGTTCATAAAAACATATATTCAGAGAAATAACAATGACCTATTCAAAGAAATAGTAATAAAGGAGCGGGATAAGGAAAATAAGAAAGGGAGAAATAATGTATGATCGATAAATTGAGGATCAATATTGTAGGATGAGGTCAAGTTTTTTGTTGAGACCATGTAGATGAAATATGGTACAGGCTGACATTATAACGATGTATTGCAATTTTTGCAATTGTGAAATTAGAAAATGGCTTTTGCAGCCATAACTAATATACACTCACCTAAAGAATTATTAGGAACACCTGTTCTATTTCTCATTAATGCAATTATCTAGTCAACCAATCACATGGCAGTTGCTTCAATGCATTTAGGGGTGTGGTCCTGGTCAAGACAATCTCCTGAACTCCAAACTGAATGTCAGAATGGGAAAGAAAGGTGATTTTAGCAATTTTGAGCGTGGCATGGTTGTTGGTGCCAGATGGGCTTGTCTGAGTATTTCACAATCTGCTCAGTTACTGGGATTTTCACGCACAACCATTTCTAGGGTTTACAAAGAATGGTGTGAAAAGGGAAAAACATTCAGTATGCGGCAGTCCTGTGGGCAAAAATGCCTTGTGGATGCTAGAGGTCAGAGGAGAATGGGCCGACTGATTCAAGCTGATAGAAGAGCAACGTTGACTGAAATAACCACTCGTTACAACCGAGGTATGCAGCAAAGCATTTGTGAAGCCACAACACGCACAACCTTGAGGCGGATGGGCTACAACAGTAGAAGACCCCGCCGGGTACCACTCATCTCCACTACAAATAGGAAAAAGAGGCTACAATTTGCACGAGCTTACCAAAATTGGACTGTTGAAGACTGGAAAAATGTTGCCTGGTCTGATGAGTCTCGATTTGTGTTGAGACATTCAAATAGTGGAGTCCGAATTTGGCGTAAACAGAAGGAGAACATGTATCCATCCTCTGATGGCTACTTCCAGAAGGATAATGCACCATGTCACAAAGCTTGAATCATTTCAAATTGGTTTCTTGAACATGACAATGAGTTCACTGTACTAAAATGGCCCCCACAGTCACCAGATCTCAACCCAATAGAGCATCTTTGGGATGTGGTGGAACGGGGGCTTCGTGCCCTGGATGTGCATCCCTCAAATCTCCATCAACTGCAAGATGATAACCTATCAATATGGGCCAACATTTCTAAAGAATGCTATCAGCACCTTGTTGAATCAATGCCACGTAGAATTAAGGCAGTTCTGAAGGCAAAAGGGGGTCCAACACCGTATTAGTATGGTGTTCCTAATAATTCTTTAGGTGAGTGTATTTCACTTTAATTGCAAATTTTTGCAGATAGTTTCAATAAAACTTGGCTCACTTATTCAAAGAAAGCAATGACATAAGCTATAACGGCTCTGGTCTATGACTCCAGTTGCCTGCTCAGGACCTATATCCAATGTGATATTTAATGTGTTCTTCTCCCTTAACATACACTATGATGACCTTCATAGGAACTCAACCTACTGTATCAATAGGTTTTTAGAATGTGAAAGAAAAAGAGGGTACCTGGAAAAAACCCAAGCAAACTTGGAGAGAACATACAAAAACCATGCAGGTGATCTTCTTGGTTGTATTTGAACCCAGGATTCCATCCAAATTGTGTCTTATAGTGTATAGCAAGGTTTTAATTGGTGCTTCTCCTTTGATTCCTTTTAACGTAAATGATTAGAGATGTCGGATACCTGGACGCATTCCTGCAGTATAAAGTAACTGTACAGTACATGCTTAATGACCTTTAGGTGGGGCTACAAGGTCTCAGGAAACTAGAAGAAACTTAGCCTTGTAACAAGGAGCTGAGCTCCTTAAGAAATGATCAGCCAGCTTTAATGTGTTCCATTGTAAGACAATCTGTACTTATGGCATCCACAGAAAACTCCAAAACTCCAAAGGTTGATGCAAGGCTTGAGAGTGGAATACTGCTAAGACACCATCTGTTTGCGTAAGACACTGTTTCCTTGAATCTGTACACTGCAATCTGTACACTGCAGTAGCGTATTATTATTATCTTTATCAAAAGTATTATTGTCAGCCTCAGATTCTGCAGAGGAAGAGTAAAGGAGTACATTGAATCTAAACCTCGCTACGTTGTAGGTGAAAAAAATGTCAGCAATTCAGATGATGCAACGTTTCGGCTAGCTATTAGCCTATTTTAAGCTTGGGGACTACTTTGGACTTGTCCCACATTGGGCATGCACCACACCACTCTCTGGCTTAACATAGTGGTGCTGTTTCCTTTTTCCCTTTATTTGTCATTAGTAAGGGTCTGTATGCAATACTACCATCAGGCAGGTGCCCTAACACCAGGGTGTGCCTTGATGAAAGAAAGGAGGCACCCTCCTTTCGTTGCACTGACCCTAGAGGGCAATGGTGGGAGGAAAGTCACCACAATAGACATTCTGCAGCCAGAGCCACTACCACTCCTATCCTCCATTCCGGCTCCTCAGGGTCTTGATGCACATGCTTTATATATTTTTTAACTTCAATGTCTTGAAGCCAAAAGTGTTTGAGAAGAGCTGGAGAGAACTAGGTGGTAAAGGTCCATTCTGACCGTCCTATAATCTGGCCCTGCTTTATTACGCTGTCTTCGCAGGTGTTTTTTCTTATTTCAGTATTAGGTTGCATAAACACAGGACCCCAAAAAAAACTGATTTTGTGTGGTAAATCCACCGCATTTTACAGTACCAGCAAAGTGGATGAGATTTTAAGAAATCTCATCAATACGCTGTGAAAAAATCTGTAGTGGACACAATGTATGCTGTGGATTTCTATTGCAAATCCATATCAAATTACTCTGTGGATTTAGCTATAGATTCATTGCAGATTTGGCTAGCTTTGGACAAATTATGTACTTTGTGGATGTATCCATGAAATAAACTGTATATAACTCATAATTATAATTTTGTTTGGCATTTACACTTATTAAAAAATGATGGTATCCCCAGCTATTGAAGGAATAGCGTTAGAACGGTACCACTTGCTTTTTCTATTGAACAGTCTTTCCTTGTCCACCTTAGCAATTACAGTAACTCTGTTTCAGTTTCTTATCGTTTGCTGCATTTCTTCACTCACAGAAAACGCTGCAGCTTCAAAAGCAGAGGGCTCACCATGCCAGGGATCCACATGCCCGAAGGAGCAAGACTGAACATGTGTCTCCACCTCTGCACATTTAGGCCCCTTTCACACGGGCGAGATTTCTGCACGGGTGCAATGCGTGAGTTGAGCGCATTGCACCCGCACTGAATCCGGACCCATTCATTTCTATGGGGCTGTGCACATGAGCGGTGATTTTCACACATCACTTGTGCGTTGCGTGAAAATCGCAGCATGCTCTATATTCAGCGTTTTTCACGCAACGCAAGCCCCATAGAAGTGAATGGGGTTTGCGTGAAAATCGCAAGCATCCGCAAGCAAGTGCGGATGCGGTGCGATTTTCACACACGGTTGCTAGGTGACGATCGGGATGGGGACCCGGTCATTATTATTTTTTGACTGCGATTGCGTTCCGTTGTTCAGTTATTTTTTGTGCGGGTGCAATGTGTTTTGCACGCGCGTGATAAAAAACTGACTGTGGTACCCAGACCCGAACTTCTTCACAGAAGTTCAGGTTTGGGTTCAAGGTTGTGTAGATTGTATTATTTTCCCTTATAACATGGTTATAAGGGAAAATAATAGCATTCTGAATACAGAATGCATAGTAAAATAGAGCTGGAGGGGTTAAAAAAAATATATATATATATTTTAACTCACCTTAATCCACTTGTTCGTGCAGCCGGCATCTCTTCTGTCTTCTTTCTTTAGGACCTGGGTAAAGGACCTGTGGTGACGTCACTACGCTCATCACATGATCCATCACCATGGTGATGGATCATGTGAATGACCATGTGATGAGCGTAGTGACGTCATCAAAGGTCCTTTTCCTCACAGATGAAGACAGAAGAGATGCCGGCTGCGCGAACAAGTGGATTAAGGTGAGTTAAAATATTTTTTATTTATTTTTAACCCCTCCAGCCCTATTGTACTATGCATTCTGTAGTCAGAATGCTATTATTTTTCCTTATAACCATGTTATAAGGGAAAATAATACAATCTACACAACCTTGAACCCAAACCTGAACTTCTGTGAAGAAGTTCGGGTCTGGGTACCACAGTCGTTTTTTTATCACGCGCGTGCAAAACACATTGCACCCGCGCGAAAAAAACTGAACAACGGAACGCAATCGCAGTCAAAATTGCAATTGCGTACCTACTCGCGCGGGTTTGCCGCAATGCACCGGGACGCATCGGGATATAATCCGGACACGCTCGTCTGCAAGGGGCCTTACTAAGGTGGACACAGAAAGGCTGTCTATGGAAACAGCAGGTGGTGCTGCCCCTGGAATATCAGATAATATAAAAAATTTTAAAAAATAAGTGTAAGTCCAAAAAACTTTTACAATAATTGGCTGGATTTAACTATTAACAATATTTTTAATGGGGCAACCCCTTTAATGTTTCTGTGATTGAAAATGCTCTGCCTGCAATTTCACATCTTAGAATGTATATCAGTATGGAAGGTGATAGTACTGTATAAATCATGACTATATCTTTACCATAATGTAAACAGTGAACAATACATATATAAGGATCCCACCACTGATATCTCATGATCCTTTCAGGGTGCAGACAAGAAAAGCTGCAGCAGACTCAAGCTATTATGTGAATGAGGTCTGTTGTAACCCGTAAGAGTGTAGCCAAAATATGTTTTTAGGATGTTCTGTCTGATCAGGATATAACAGAGGTCACAAGTCTCTCTGCCAATAATGAGGTTGCAAGACTCTCTCATTTGGTAAACTTTTCTCTTTTTTGGTTTAGTTTTTTCCACAGATAAAACATTCCATGTTCTTGGATACAACAGTAATATAAGTCAGACACTGGCAGCTATTCAGGCACTGGAGTGGGTGTATCCCTGCTCTGGAAAGTGAATTACAGTACAAGCTCCTTCATTATGACTGTGGATAACTTACGACATTCCTGTATTAACTCACACGCTTTCACTTATTGGATGTGATCTAGGTTAGCAAAGTTCTGAACCATTTCTAATAGAAATATAATTCAAAATTAAACAATGATATACCGTATATATTTTTTAAATGGGTCATTTCTAGTACTGGGCAGGTTTCCCAAAATTGGTTTGGGGTCCAATTTGGTTGAATCTTCTGTCAAATTCGATTTGTTCCAAATCAATTCTACCCAAATTCGAAAGGACTCCAAATTTCCCTGAACAGTCAAGTATGACAATCTGGGGTCTCTTAGGAATATATCCTTCTCCTATCAAGCTCTTTAACTCCAAGACAACATTAGTAATGTTAATGGGAAAGTAACATATAAGGCTAAGGTTAAATGGATGTAGTATTTTCTTTAATTAAAAAAATTCTCCAAAAAGGATTCTTTGGAGCCAGATGCTTTCTTCTCTGTCTTCTGAAATGTACTGACCACCATTTTGAGCAATTCGTATGGGACTAATCACAAAAGTTTTGGATTTGTTCAAATTAGAGTCTTTTGGGAAATTGGCAATACGTTTGATTTGTGTACATTTGATTTGCTCATCTCTAGTCATTACTATGCAGAACAAAATGACCTGTAGATTTCTAGGTGCTATGAAACTACATGATTTAAAAAGACTGGATAATAATAGTAAAACCAATGATAACAGTAGCAACAATGCGAACAATACAAAAACTCATAATTAGGCAATATAAATTTCAGCTAAACTTGGATGAATATACGACAATTTGGTCATATATATTCGCCTCTTTGTTACCATGGTTGTCTAGATGTTGTAGACCCTAAAATTCAGCAGGAGAAGTTGTTCTCCCCTATATGGCTACTGGATGGTTTTTTTCACCATTTTTATTTGATTCATGTGTTCATGCTAATTTACAGTATGTATATGACAATATGGGGAATTTCGAACTCTCTTCTTCTTAAAGAAGACCTTTCATGGGTTTATATGTTAGATAATGGTATGCTTACCAGATAGGGCGGCCCCTTTTTTTTTCTTCCAAAATACCTCTCTGTTCCGGAGCCGTGTCCCCCTCTGTTTGCGCCCAGTATGTTAATTTAGAGTATCAGTACAGGGAGGAGGAGACGGTGAGGTTTCTCAATGGACATCTCCTTCTCCCTGGCTGTAGCACAGTCCAATAGCAGCAGAGAGCATCACAACCAGGAGGAAGGTAAGCAGTTTTTTCTCCCTGGCTGTGACGCTCTCCGCTGTGATTATCCCGCGCTACAGCCAGGGAGGAGGAGACGCCCATTGAGAAACCTGGCTGTCTCCTCCTCCCTGTACCGATACTCTAAATTAACACACTGGGCGCGAAAAACATCGGGGGACACAGCGCCGGAACGGAGGGGTATTTTTGAAAAAAGTGTTGGCATCTGTCCTATCTGGTAAGCATACCAGTTTCTAACATACAGTATAAACCCATGAAAGGTCCTCTTTAAATCACTTTCCTTTGGAATCGTGTGTTCAATTTTCCCATTAATCCCAGTAATTCTTCTTAATAACTGCTGATTGATAAAGTAATTCTCGTGAGCAGGTTGTTGGGGGGGAGGGCATCGTGAGGAGTAAGCCATTTTCTCACCTGTAAAAGAACAGTTAAGGGGGCGGGGAGGTTACTGGGTTTACATACTACAGCTGCGTTAAGATTTAAAAAAAAATATTTTTTAGTACAGTTCTCTGAAATCTCAATCTGCAATTGCGGCAAACCATAACATGTAAACTCACCCTTAGGAATAAGTAAAGACAGATATAAGGTAGACCTATTAGGGTGTTTTAAAGTGGTGCAGTGGACAGTAGAGATTGTGTTGTGATGAAGCTGTACATTAGCTGTATATCAGCATGTATATCAGCTTGGGAAGTCAAGAAAGTTGGTCAGAAGGCTAGTGACTAGCTGGAGGGGGGATCTGTCTTGGTCTGTTATGTTGATTTTTGAGAAATAAAAAGCAACAGGATCCATTTTGCCAACAAGGAAATATTGTGTGTGGTTTAGTATGTGCGTTCCCTATGTTTGCACACTTTTATAGTCAGCTTCTCATTCCTCTTCAAACACAGTGGTTGCTCATATGCACAATAGCCAAAACGTTAATCTAAGTCGAGTGAGGAATGGTGGATATGCAACCAATGGGTTGGCTTTCACTGATCAGGATGTACTATAAGCTCTGTTCCATAGTGGAACAAAATATGATAGAAACACTGGAGCAGATTTATTAATCCTGTTTAAAATGTAGATGGCATAAACTAAGACAAGGTAGTCTAAAGATGCACTAGATTTATCACAGTGGATCACTGTGTCTGATACATTTGGTGTATGGCTACACAAATTACTATATTGGCATATTTTACAATAAGGCTACTTTCATATCACTGGTAGACTGGAGTTCACTGGATCTTGCATTGCCGGATACTGCCATTCATCGACAGACACCTTAGATTACAATGGGATCCAGTGCGGATCAGTGCAACATTTTTTGTGTGGCCAAAACCCAACATTCATATCGGTAAGCGGCAAAATACCCGCTGGAACTCATTACAGTCTATGCAATGGCAGATCCGGTGAACTCCTGCAGGCTGTTCTCTGCTGGAACACCCTGTCGGATCACGTTACCGGTGGTGTGAATGTAGCCTCAGGTTTAGGTCCCATTGGTTATACCATGAGATAAAATACAATGCCGGTAAAGGTGAAACAAGAAGGGGGTTTGTTTCAGAGGCTTGATACATTTTTTTAAAGTATCAGAGGTATGTGTCAGAAGATAACATCAATGTATGTATTGATATATGAGCTTGGACCTCCAACAAATTCCTAGGACAAAGGGGTATCAGCGCTCCATAGAGCCCTGAAACCAATTCAGCACTGCTCAGAGCTTTCAGTTACTGGTAATCTCTGAAACAACACTGGAAGTGGCAGCTTAGCTAAGTGCTATCCTTACAGAAGCCATGATGTTATCTGTTCACGTCTCTATAGAATGTCAAAACATACATTTTCAGTAAACCTCTCCTTTAATTAATACATTATCTGAACAATCGTGACTGACAGAAGAAAAAGATGGTAACTATTCTTGGTATATTGCGCAAAGTCTTCAAAAAGTAAATTAATTGAGAATATGATGCATTTGGGTATTACCACACAGTCAGAGTACCTGATGCAGTTTTGGAATCCAGGAGAGAATTCATGAAAAGATTAGAAGTTGTATCCGTCCTTTATACAGTCACTCCTTCAATGATCCACTCCTGATTTTGGCTTCCAAAACCGAATCAGGAAAACTTACTGTGTGGCTGAAGTACCCTTTAAGTTCATGCACTGGTGAAGGAGTAGCTGAGAAGCAGATGTGAATGTAAACCCATTTAAATGCTTATGTTAATGATATTCTTCAGAGGAAAATGATCTGCTGTGTTTTACTCTATGCCTGATGTGACTTCTTGATTTTGAAAATATCCTTAAGACTAGTGGTGTACATAGAGAAGTAAGGGCCCCATAGCAAAGATTTTTTCCACTGTTTCATTTGCTAAAAGTTGTTCCTTTAGAGGGTAGAGTCCTGACCAAGTTGTCACCTCCAGTAGAAGAGAAGATAATCCCAACTATGACTGGGCCCCCTCTTGCCTTGGGCCCCATAGCAGTCGAATGGTCTGCCGCTATGGTAGTTACGCCCCTGCTTAAGAAGTCCTTTCCTCAAAGGGAACCTGTCATGTTGAACATATTGTTTGATCTGTAGACTGCATATAGATCAGGAGGAGCTAAGCAGATACTTTAGAATCAAAAGATTCAGTTGAAATGTATTCATTTAAATCTCTGCTCATTCAATGCTTAGTAGTCATGTAGACAGTCCTACTCAGTGATTGATGGCTATCTCCAGCCGCCCACTTGATCCATACGCCTAGAAGGAGAAGAGATTTAAATGAATAAAGTAAAAGTGATACTCAACCATTTTGCAAAACAATCTGCTCAGCTCCTCCAGCTCTATAACATGCTGCCTGCAGATCAAGCACCATGTTCAAGACTGGTTCCCTTTAAGAGTTCATGCATATAGCAGTATGGCCCCGTAGACTTCTAGAAATGCTGCATTATGGCTCCGTATAAGTTGGAGAGCTGTAATATGGCTGTGTCCACAAGCCTACCTTTCACCTTTGATATTAAAGGTATATTCCCAAGATCTCATTTATGGTACCATAACTTATAAATCATTAATCTTTCTAAATATATTCTGTTTCCAACTATGCAGCATTTCTGATCACTCACCCCGTTAAATAATGAGTTGGCTATGTTGCGACTAGACACATCCTACCGTAGTTCATAAGAGCTGCACAATTCTTCCAATCTTTCTTTAGGGCGATAAATTACACCGGCCCGTAATACAGAAGTAACATAACACTACAGCTAACAGAAGGGATTTTTTTAAATTTGAGTCAATATATTTTACCTTGTTTATAAAAATAAAATCCCAAATTTACGGAAAATGTTCTAAATTTGAATTTCTCTGCTTTCAAGACTGATAGTGATACCTCATAAAATAGTTATTACTTAACCCCTTAATGACCACCCTCGTGCCTTTTTATGGTGGTCACTAAGGGACCTTAGGCTGGGCCACCGCCTTTTGTTGGCGGCCCAGTCTAAGCGATGCATGGGTCCCAATTGCAGAGGAGAGCGGGGGCTTGGCTCTCACATGAAAGCCGCACTCCTGCTCTAATAGCCCGTACCAGCAAAAATTCACTTTTTTCCATTTAAAATATGCAAAATTAATAACTCCCCCACATGTTTGGTATTGCTGCATCCATAATGACCCACACTACACAAATATCATGTAAATTATCCTCTATGGTGAACGGCATAAAAAAAGCAACAAAAAAATCGCAGAATTGCTAATTTATTCTTAGGGCTCTTTCACACCTGCGTTCTTTTCTTCCGGCATAGAGTTCCGTCGTCGGGGCTCTATGCCGGAAGAATCCTGATCAGTTTTATCCTAATGCATTCTGAATGGAGTGAAATCCGTTCAGGATGCATCAGGATGTCTTCAGTTCTTGAACGGAACGTTTTTTGGCCGGAGAAAATACCGCAGCATGCTGCGCTTTTTGCTCCGGCCAAAAATCCTGAAGACTTGACGCAAGGCCGGATCCGGAATTAATGCCCATTGAAAGGCATTGATCCGGATCCGGCCTTAAGCTAAACTTCGTTTCGGCGCATTGCCGGAGCCGACATTTAGCTTTTTCTGAATGGTTACCATGGCTGCCGGGACGCTAAAGTCCTGGCAGCCATGGTAAAGTGTAGCGGGGAGCGGGGGAGCAGCATACTTACCGTCCGTGCGGCTCCCGGGGCGCTCCAGAGTGACGTCAGGGCGCCCCAAGCGCATGGATGACGTGTCCGCATCGGGTCTTGGCTGTCATTCACGCAGCGGATGTCACGCACGGCATCCGCTCGTGTGAAACAGCCCTTAATCAGAAAGTTATGTGTACCTCAAAATAGCATAGTTAAAAAAAAGTTCCGTCGTCGGGGCTCTATGCTGGAAGAATCCTGATCAGGATTATCCCCATGCATTCTGAATGGAGTGAAATCCGTTCAGGATGCATCAGGATGTCTTCAGTTCCGGAACGGAACGTTTTTTGGCCGGAGAAAATACCGCAGCATGCTGCGCTTTTTGCTCCGGCCAAAAATCCTGAAGACTTGCCGCAAGGCCGGATCCGGAATTAATGCCCATTGAAAGGCATTGATCCGGATCCGGCCTTAAGCTAAACGTCGTTTCGGCGCATTGCCGGAGCCGACATTTAGCTTTTTCTGAATGGTTACCATGGCTGCCAGGACGCTAAAGTCCTGGCAGCCATGGTAAAGTGTAGCGGGGAGCGGGGGAGCAGCATACTTACCGTCCGTGCGGCTCCCGGGGCGCTCCAGAGTGACGTCAGGGCGCCCCAAGAGCATGGATCACGTGATCGCATTGGACACGTCATCCATGCGCATGGGGCGCTCTGACGTCATTCTGGAGCGCCCCGGGAGCCGCACGGACTGTAAGTATACCGCTCCCCCGCTCCCCGCTCCTACTATGGCAACGAGGACTTTAATAGTGTCCTGGCTGCCATAGTAACACTGAAAGCATTTTGAAGACGGTTCCGTCTTCAAATGCTTTCAGTACACTTGCGTTTTTCCGGATCCGGAGTGTAATTCCGGCAAGTGGAGTACACGCCGGATCCGGACAACGCAAGTGTGAAAGAGCCCTTAGTCGCCACCAAAAAAACTTAAGAAGCAATCAAAAAGCAAAAATCAAGCCCTTACACAACTCCATAGAAGGAAAAATAAAAAAAGTTCTGAGTTTTGGGATGCGGCAATGCAAAAAGATTTTCTTCTTTTTAAAAAAAGGGGTTTATTGCACAAAAGTAGTAAAACGTAAAAAAAACGATATGTATTTGGTACCGCTGTAATTGTACTGACCCAGAGAATAAAGATATTATGTTATTTATGCCGAAAAATGAACACCGTGAAAATTCTGTGACGGTATTTCTGTTTTTTCCCATCTCCCTCCCAGAAAGAGTTAAGAGTTAATCCGCTGCGTGAATGACAGCCAAGACCCGATGCGGACAGCAGAAGCACGGAGCATTAACATGATTGATAATGCTCCCTGCCTCTCTGTGATCTCTTTACTACAAAATCACAGTGAGATAAAGTGGTCACCGTGATTTCGTAGTAAAGAGATCACAGAGAGGCAAAGAGCATTATCAATCATGTTAATGCTCCGTGCTTCTGCTGTCCGCATCGGGTCTTGGCTGTCATTCACGCAGCGGATGTCACGCACGGCATCCGCTCGTGTGAAACAGCCCTTAATCAGAAAGTTATGTGTACCTCAAAATAGCATAGTTAAAAAAAAGTTATAGCTCTTGGAAGGCGACGATAAAAAAAGGCTGAAAAACGATTGGTCAGTAAGAATAGGCTGGATAAAATATCCCATATGTCTACTTTATGTTGAAATCATTTTATAAATGTCATTTTACTTTTTAGGACATTAGAAAGCTTTGAATTTTAGAAGCAATTTTTGAAATTTTTAAAGAAAATTTCCAAACCCACTTTTTTAAGCACTTAGTTCAGTTATGAAGTCATTTTGTGGGGCTTCTAAATTTGAATTTCTCTGCCTTTAAGACAGATATTGATACCTCATAAAATAGTTATTACTAGAGATGAGCGAATCGAATCAGACGATGTGGAATTTGATCAGAATTTCAGGAAAAATTTGATTTGCAACGAATGTGAATTTCCTCGCGCTTCATGGTAACGAATCACAATTTTTCCTAAAATGACGGCTACACGTGTGAGGACATGGGGCAAGGAACTCTGGGAAGGCGGGCTGACCCATAATGCCATGCATGAAGCCAATAAGCAGCCAGCTAGCCCTGTGATGTCATAGCCCTATAAATACCCGCAGCAATCTTGGATTCAGACATTTTGCAGCCTTCTCAGTGCAGGGACAGATGTTGCAGGTGCTAGGGAGAGTTATACTGAAAACCTCATTGTGAAAAGTTATAAGTGCAGGGAAACATTATTCAAATTGCAGGGAAATGATAGTGAGGAATCATTTCACAGCATCTTAGTGCAGGGAGAGACGTCTGAAGTTGCTTGGGACAGTGCTAGAAAAACCTCATTGTGAAAAAAAAAAAAGCGATTTACAAGTGGGGATCCAAATAGCCATTATACAGCTCTGGAATTTCAGCAATTTGTTCTTGTTATTGGGGTGCAAGTGCTATGTTGAAAAGCCTTTAGTGGCTTATATCTGTGGAAAAAGAAAAATATATACACATTTCACTTCTGCAGTTATTTGTGTTGAAAGAGTTTAGTGGCCTATTTCAGTACAAAAAGGAAAAATATATACGCATTTCACATCTGCAGTTATATGTGGTGAAAGCGTTCAATGTCCTATTTCAGTACAAAAAGGAAAAAAATATACACACTTCACTGTTGCATTTATTTGTGGTGAAAGAGTTTAGTGGCCTATTTCAGTACAAAACGAAAAATATATGCGCATTTCACTTCTGCAGTTATTATTATTTCAGTACAAAAACAAAATATATTCAGCGTTTACTTTATATGTGATAAAATCTTTATTAATGTATTTCGGTCGAAAAACTAAATTTATTCAGTGGTCAGCGCTGCGGTTATATGCGGTAAAATCTTTATTGAAGTATTTCGGTCGAAAAACTAAATTAATTTAGTTGTCAGCGCTGTGGTTATATGCGGTAAAATCTTTATTGAAGTATTTCGGTCGAAAAACTAAATTAATTTAGTTGTCAGCGCTGTGGTTATATGCGGTAAAATCTCTATTGAAGTATTTCGGTCGAAAAACAAATTTTATTCAGCGTTCTGCGCTGCAGTTATATGAGGTAAAACCTTTTGTGACGTATTTCGGCTGAAAAACAAATTTTATTCAGCGTTCAGTGCTGCAGTTATATGTGGTAAAACCTTTTGGGACGTATTTCGGTCAAAAAACTAATTTTATTCAGCGTTCAGCGCTGTAGTTATATACGGTAAAATCTTTTGTGAAGTATTTCGGTCGAAAAATAAAATTTATTCAGCCTTCACTGTTGCCGTTATATGTAATAAAATCTTTAGTGATGTATTTTGGTCGAAAAACAAATTTTATTCAGAGTTCAGCACTGCAGTTATATGTGGTAAAATCTTTATTGACGCATTTCAGTCGAAAAACTAAATTAATTCAGTGGTCAGCACTGCGGTTATATGTGGTAAAATCTTTATTCAAGTATTTTGGTCAAAAAACAAAATTAATTCAGTGGTCAGTGCTGCGGTTATATACGGTAAAATCTTTATTCAAGTATTTTCGGTCGATAAACAAAATTTATTCAGCTTTTAGCGCTGTGGTAAAATCTTTAGTGATGTATCTTGATGAACTTTGCGACTCTTCAGGGCTCAAAGCTATCTTAAAGCTTCTCATTGTCTGTAGCTACTAGAGGCCTGTTCATGCCAGGCAGGTTCCCCCAGAAGTATCTGGGTCGATGAGCAGCCGATACCGCACTTGCATCAATCTTGACAGGATTCGCCTCCAGGTGGAGAGAAATAGTTTTTTGGAATGCTTTCTCCATCATAACCACATCGTTGAATAAACGGAAGACTGGCGGATTCTCTCCTATCTTAACACTTAATTTTTATTAATAAATTTATTAAATATTGAATATTAAATTGAACCAAAACTTCACCAATATATTATCCCAATCTTCGAGGGAAATTCACGGACAATCAATTTGCCAAGCCTTTTGTGCCGGAAACCGTGTATTATTAAATCGTGTTTTAAGCAACACTTTATAAAGTTGAGAAATTTTAACCTTCTGTTCTGTCCCATATTCCCTATAAATAAATAGACGAAGCGGCCACTCTGTGGCCTCCTCATGCTGTTGCCACCTCCACAATCTCTCGTCGTCGTGCCACTCTGTGGCCTCCTCATGTTGTGGCCTTTTCATGCTGCTGCCACCTCCACACTATGTCACCTTGCCACTCTGTGGCCTCCTGATGCTGCCGCCACCTCCAGACTCTGTCATTGTGCCACTCTATGACCTCCTCATGCTGCTGCCACCTCCAGGCTCTGTCATTGTGCCACTCGGTGGCTTCCTCATACTGCTGCCACCTCCACACTCTGTCATTGTGCCACTCTGTGACTTTGTCATGCTGCTGCCACCTCCACACTCGGTCATTGTGCTACTCGGTGGCCTCCTAATACTGCTGTCAACTCCAGACTCTGTCATTGTGCCACTCTGTGGCCTCCTCCTGATGCTTCTACTGCTGCTGTCGCCACCTCCAGACTCTGTCATTGTGCCACTCTGTGGCCTTCTCCTAATGCTGCTACTGCTGCTGCCACCACCTCCAGACTCGGTCATTGTGCCACTCGGTGGCTTCCTCATACTGCTGCCACCTCCGCACTCTGTTATTGTGCCACCTCCAGACGCTGTCATTATGCCACTCTGTGGCCTCCTCATGATGCCACCACCTCCAGACTCTGTCATTGTGCCACTCGGTGGCCTCCTCATACTGCTGCCACCTGCACACTCTGTCATTGTGCCACTCTGTGGCCTCCTCATGCTGCTGCCACCTCCAGACTCTGTCATTGTGCCACTCGGTGACCTCCTCATACTGCTGCCACCTGCACACTCTGTCATTGTGCCTTTTGGTGGCCTTCTCCTGATGCTGCTACTGCTGCTGCCGCCACCTCCAGACTTTGTCATCGTGCCACTCGGTGGCTTCCTCATACTGCTGCCACCTCCACACTCGGTCATTGTGCCACTCTCAGTGGCCTCCTCATACTGCTGCCACCTCCACACTCTGTCATTGTGCCGCTCTGTGGCCTCCTCATGCTGCTGACACCTCCAGACTCTGTCATTGTGCCACTCTCAGTGGCCTCCTCATACTGCTGCCACCTCCACACTCTGTCATTGTGCCACTCGGTGGCCTTCTCCTGATGTTACTGCTGATGCCACCTCCAGACTCTGTCATTGTGCCACTCTGTGGCCTCCTCATGCTGACGCCACCTCCAGACTCTGTCATTGTGCCACTCTGTGGCCTCCTCATGCTGCCGCCACCTCCAGACGCTGTCATTGTGCCACTCTGTGGCCTCCTCATGATGCCGTCACCTCCAGACTCTGTCATTGTGCCACTCTGTGGCCTCCTCATGCTGCCGCCACCTCCAGACGCTGTCATTGTGCCACTCGGTGGCCTCCTCATACTGCTGCCACCTCCAGACTCTGTCATTGTGTCTTTTGGTGGCCTTCTCCTGATGCTGCTACTGCTGCTGCCGCCACCTCCAGACTCTGTCATTGTGCCACTCGGTGGCTTCCTCATACTGCTGCCACCTCCAGACTCGGTCATTGTGCCACTCGGTGGCCTCCTCATACTGCTGCCACCTCCACACTCTGTCATTGTGCCACTCGGTGGCCTCCTCATACTGTGTCAATCGGTGGTCTCCTCCTGATGCTGCTGCTGCTCCCGCCACCTCCACACTGTCATTGTGCCACTCTGTGGCCTCCTCATGCTGCCGCCACCTCCAGGCTCTGTCATTGTGCCACTCGATGGCCTCCTCATACTGCTGCCACCTCCACACTCTGTTATTGTGCAACTCGGTGGCCTTCTCCTGATGCTGCTACTGCTGCTGCCGGCCACTTCCAGATTCTGTCATTGTGCCACTCGGTGGCTTCCTCGTACTGCTGCCACCTCCACACTGTGTCATTGTGCCACTCGGTGGCCTCCTCCTGATGCTGCTGCTGCTCCAGCCACCTCCACACTGTCATTGTGCCACTCTGTGGCCTCCTCATGCTGCCGCCACCTCCGGACTCTGTCATTGTGCCACTCTGTAGCCTCCTCATGCTGCCACCTCCAGACTCTGTCATTGTGCCACTATGTGGCCTCCTCATGCTGTTCCAACCCTCCCCACTTCATGACTGGGCCACTATTTTGCCTTTCGGCCTGGCTGACATCATCATTTGTTTGAACCTTCTTCTGATCTGTCAGAAGGAATGAAAAATTAGACGCACAACGGATCCTGTCTCTGTAGCAGCTGTAAGGCCTGTATGGTCCCATCAGAATTGGCTTATGATTTGGTAGCCAAAAGCAGGAGTGGGTACAAATCACAGAAGACATGTGTATATTTCATTCACGTGTCATCTCTGTTTTAGATCCACTCCTGTTTTTTTTGGCATTAGCAATACTGATGGATTATTGAGCAAATGCTGACCGAGTGAAGGCGTATGCTCCACAGACAGGACCTGTTTTTTGGGAGTTATTGTTCTGATGGATCAGAGGAAGGCTAAATGAATCAGTGACGTCAACACAAACTTACTGATGACACCCTCTCCACTCTGTTAGGGGGCTCTACTTGTATAAGCGTTTAATAGAACAGTTTCTGTTTATATCTATGCAGAATCAGCTGGTGACGGTGTAAAAGGAGTGCGCTTTTTCTTGACGCTAACATCGACCTGTAAGGCTGAGTTCATACTTGAGTTATTTTGTTGGTTTTGGCCCCGTGACTGCCCAAATAAGTGAAGTGTGCAGTGATTCTAAGAGGGACGCCTGTCATCTGCATGTCATACTGACTCACAGTATTATTTCACTACCACAGCAGACTCCCTATGCATGTTACTGCAAGGTATAGTGTTCTACACCCCTATAAAGGCTCTCTGCAGCCCAGAAATAGCAGTTTTTTAACGCAATTCGCCACAAATAAATTCAGATCGAAGCAAATCTTTTTGGAAAATTCGGCGAACCGGCCAAATCGAATTTTGGAGAAATTCGCTCATCTCTAGTTATTACTTAAAATATTCCATATGTCTACTTTATGCTGGCATCATTTTGTAAATGTCATTTTATTTCTTAGGACGTTACAAGGCTTTTAAAGCTTTTAAAGTACTAATTCAGTTATGAAGTCATTTTGTGGGGCTTACATAGTAGAAATCACTAATAAATTACTCCATTTTAGAACCTACTCCCCCTAAATTATTCAAAACTGATTTTAAATATCTTTGTTAACCCTTTAGGTGTTTCATAAGAATTAAAGGGAAATGGAGTTGGAAATTTAAAATTTTACTTTTTTTTGCAGATTTTCCATTTGTATAATTTTTTTCCTGTAACAGAGCAAGGATTAACAGCCAAACAAAACTCTATATTTATTACCCTGATTCTACAGTTTATAGAAACATCCCATATGTAGTTGTAAACTGCTGTATGGGCATACAGCAGGGCACAGAAGGAAAGGAGTGCCAAATGGATTTTTTACGGCAGATTTCACTGGGATAATTTTAAATTGCTGTGTCACATTTGAAGACCCCCTTACTTTTATTGGTACTATTTTAGGGTACATATGATTTTTGATCTCTCAATATTACTCTTTTTGTGAGGCAAGCTAACAACAAAATGGCCATTCTTGAACCGTTCTTATTTTTAGTTTTTTACGTAGTTCTCCTGACAGGATAGATCATGTGTTGTTTTTATAGAGCAGGTTGATACAAACGTGATGATACAAATATGTAAGGTGACAACAATTATATACATTTTTTTATTTTGTTCACCTGATGGAGTAGATCATGTGATATTTTTATAGAGCTGGTAGTTACGGATACGACGATACCTAATATGTCTGTTTATTATTTATATTTTTTTATTGTACATGATTTTATAAGGTGAAATTTTTTTTTTTTACTGGAAACTTTAATCTTTAAAAACACTCTTTTTCACTTTTTTTTACTTTTTATTTTTGTCCCACTGTGGGACTTCAACTTTTCAGGGTTTGATCGCTGTTTCAATGCAGTAAAATACATGCTGTATTGTGCTGCATTGAACTGTCAGTGTATTACAGTGTAAGACACTGACAGCTGCCAAGGAGACCCAGCCTGGGGGATGGATATCCTAGGCTTCCGTAGATGGCAGTCTCGATGCCTGTGTAAGGCATCATAGCTGGCATAGCAAACATCGGCCCCCTGTCACTACAGCACGTGAGGCCGATGGGGTCAGAGAGGGAGCCCCCTCCCTCTGTAAATTTGGCATGTCTATAACGCCGGTCTTAATAAATGTGCCCCATGGTTCACAGAAAATGGTTGTACTGGTTCCCCAGAGGCTGATCAATAGCAATATGTCTAAGTACAATAATGCCATAGTCACAAAAAATATTATAGTGCTAATGCTACGCTTATTTATAAAGTGAGATGGGTGGCAAATGCATTTTGTACAAAACCATCTGAGCCCGTCTGCCGAACGTCAAGGCGATCTCTGTAAGACGGGTCCTAACACTAAATACTACCTGTTATGCGCCATAATGGCCGCCATAAAGTTCAGGAAGTGTGGGATCCACATGCATGCTGGGTGACTCTTCCTTTTACCATTTTTGGTGCCATAATGGCCTCCATTACTTACAAGGGATGTAGGTACCAACATGCATGCCGAGCTGACTCCATACCTGTCCTTGTGCCAGACAGCTTCCAATGAATGTAGTGAGAGCAGGCCACAGCTTTATACTGAGACTAATTAAAATCAGCCTATGGGGCAGACAGGCTAATCAGGAGTGCATGTGCACCTGCGCATTGGGATGTGCTGACTAACCCTCTTTTCTTTGCAAATCCATCAAAATATGCCCTGCAAAATCCAAAAAGTGGTCTTTCCCTTCTGAACCCTGCAGTGTACCTAAAAAACAGTGTACGTCCACATTTATGGCATTTCCGTACCCAGTAAAACCTGCCTGACAATTTAAGGGGTGTAGGGTGTCTAGGGGGTACACACTGGGCACAACATATTGGGCACTGAAATACCATATCTGTAGAAAATTAGCAATTTTCATTTTGCACCGACCTCTGATGATTAATTTCTGCAAAACGTCTGTGGAATCAAAATGCTCACTCTACCACTTAATAAATACCTTAATGGGTGGAGTTTCAAAAATGGGGTCACGTTTTGTGGATTCCATTTATTATTTCACCCTAGAGCCTCTACCGTTGTCACAACAAGATGTGTAAATCACAATATTGGACCTTGTGCATGGTGCTCTTTTACTCCTGAGCTCTGTTGTATGTCCAGGCAAAAGATTAGGGCCACATGTATGGGGCTCATAAAACTAGGAAGCACAACATATTGGGCACCGAGTTGGCATATCTGTGTAAAAATGTCAATTTTCACTTTGTGCCATCTGCCTCGAAATACAAAATACTAACTACACCCAGCGATAAATTCAATGAGGGGTGTGGTTTCTAAAATGGGGTATCTTTTTTTATATTTCACCTCAGAGCCTCTGCAATTGATGGCCAGTGCTGTATAAATCACCAAACTAGATCTCAAATGCACATGGCACTCCTTCACTTCTGAGCCCTGCACTGTGCCCATACATTAGTTTACTAGCACATATGGGGTGTTGCTGTATTCAGGAGAAAATGGGCAACAAATTGTGAAGTGCATTTTTTCCTTTCATTTTTGTGGAACACCTAAGGAGGAGTGTGCTTTCCAAAATGGGGTCATTTATGGGTGGTTCTAATATTTAAGCCCCCTCAATGTGACTTCAAAACTGAATTGGTCCTTAAAAAAGTTGGCTTTGGAAATTTTCTTGAAAATTAAAAAAATTGCTTCTAAAATTCTCAGCCTTCTAACACAAAGTAGACATATGGTGCATATTAAGTAATAATTATTTAATGAGGTGTCACTATTCGTCTTAAAAGTAGAGTAATTCAAATTTCTAATTTTTTTTTTATAAATAAAGGTAAAACATATCAACTCAAATTTACCACTAACAGGAAGTTCAATGTACAAACAGCAAACAAAATATGGCAGCACACTGTTATACATGCAAACAATAGAACTGGGATTAGAGATTATTCTGGATTACAGTGGTACTATAACTACAATACATTTTTGATCTAATTTGTGCTGGGCCCATCTACCAACGTCAATGTGGCTTCTGCAGATGGGTACCTAACACTAACAGAACTGAGTCCTGGTCCTAACCTAAGCCTACAATGTTCAGGGCAGTGTAGGAACCAGCTACATTTGTATTCTGCTTAGAAGCCCTGGGCAGATGGATGTGGAGTCCTTAATCTAAAAGGAGAGACTATAAGGGGCAGTATACTAAGATAAAAATACTATTTTAATGAAAACTGGGAGATAAAATGACAGCCCCACAGACAAACAACACGAAAAACCTATGCGCATTCGCCAGGCGCACGTGGTGGTACCGCACCAGGCGAGTGAGCAAAAGTTAGGAGACGAACACACACACATATATATATATAGGTGACGGACACGTCTGATGGTAACAGAAGGCGGGCAGAACAGTATGGAGACCAAATAAACTGGCCATATTGCCTCCCTGCTTGTCCTAAGTCACCCTATAGACTATGTCCTAAGGACGGGGTCCAAAAAGCCCCGCAAGGGGTGGCCCAGACAGGAACTCTCTCCCTGTAAAATGACCCTGATCAGGCCCTAGCGGAGGGGAGAGTATCCGTCCAAAGGAATGGCATAAACAGCAGAATACAAAAAAAAATAAAAAATGAGTAAAAATACCCCACTCAGTCAATCCAGGAAGGGAAAGGAGGGTGGGAGAATACTCATGTGTCCCGACGCGTTTCCTCACTGGATGCCCCAAGATTCATCAGGGGACACAGGGCAAGAATGGCAGTTATCCTATTCAGGCTGGATAGCCCAGGAGCAGGGAAATGGCCTGCGTAAATACTTCAGTCCTGGTGTGGCTGAGTCTAGGGATAACACAAAAGCAACAACAGAACGCCAATGTAAGTCACATAACCTAAGCAGACCTCCATTTGACCACCCACGGGGGGGGGGGGGGGTTCAGGAGGAGAGGTACTCACGTGTATGGTTGGCAGCGGTCAGCATACAGCTGTGTATCCACCTTCACAGCTAGGACCCAGGGTGGTGGTGTCCGCTGTGTTGGGGTGACCGGCAGCGAATGGGGCGACAAGCGCCCCTTTATAGAGGCCATGGGGCCCTGTTTAGCGTCCCATAATCGCCGACGCCTCACTATGACGTCAAAGGAGGCGTGTCGCGGCGAGCCCATGCAATCGCACGGGCGTCCGTTCGCGCATGCGCACACGGCACCCATGCGTTCCATAGGGCCCAGAGTGGAACGCAAAGCTGTGCTTTCCTACCATGTGATCGCCGCAGGACGTCGCCCACAAGGCTGACGCGTCACGGCGGCGGTCACATGATCGGAACCAAGCCACAGCAGAGGCGCTCCTGGTGATAGGCAGGCCGGGTAAAGCGCCTTACTTGTTGGGTATAGAACCCACCAGGGGCATCCTCGATATCTTGTGACATGCAGAACCGCTCCCCCGGTCTGCATGCCTCATGGCTGGGTCACTCCCCCATCAAGGGTGTATCAATAGGGGGCAACACAGCGCTCATAGTGGCTAAAGTAATAGGACAAAGGAGAAATACACCAAGGGGGGGGCGGGAGGGGAAAAGGGGGGAATCACCTCAACCCTATATGAGAACCCTAACCCCCTTGTCCCTATTACATATGGGGACCTGACGGTACACGTCCAACATCCCCAAAATTGAGACCAAAGATATAGGGGTTAAATGGCCGTACATCCCGGCCACGGAAATAAGACATAAACAGCCAGCGCTCAGAGAAAACAGCTATAGTTGATTTGTTCATTAAGGCCATGGGGGGCGACCGTGTTGAGGGTAAACGTCCACCAACATTCCCTCTGCAAGATATGTCGGTTCCAATCGCCTCCCCGTATGGGTTTGGGTACCCTTTCGATTGCCATAAACCTGATTGCCGAGACACGTCCATCGTGAGCAAGCTGTACGTGACGTGCTATGGGGGTATCCCTACTATTCCGGATGTCCCCGAAATGTTCCCCCATGCGTTTACGCAATTCTCTAAAGGTCTTACCCACGTATCGGAGCCCACATATGCATGTCACAAGGTAAATCACACCAACTGTGCGACAGTTGATAAAGCCCTTCACCTGGTAAACCGTGTTGTTGGGTTCCCCAGTGAAGCTTTTACCTTGTGACAGGCTAGCACAGAAACTACACGAACCACACCTGTGACAACCAGTCACGGGTGTATTAAGCCACGTCCGTGGCTTGGCTGGTGGAGTAAAATGGCTATGAACCAAACGGTCCCTTAGATTACTGCCTCTCCTAAACGTTAAAGAGACTGTGGGACTGAGGACATCTGAGAGATCTGGGTCCATAAGAAGGGTATCCCAGTGTCGGGCCAAGATTCTCTTGACCTGAGAGGCCGCGGCGTCAAAAGTACCTACCAACCGGACAATACCTTCAGGTTCGCTCGTCACCCCAGTTGTAGGGTGGAGGAGCTCGGTTCTCGTACGGATCTTAGTTTTTTCATACGCCAGTCTCAGGGTCCTGTCCGGATAACCCCTCTCCTGGAATCTCAGTCTGAGATCCCTAGCCTGGCATTTAAAATCGTCGAGTTCCGAGCAGTTACGTTTAAGCCAGAGGTATTGTCCGGTTGGGATCCCCTTCTTAAGGGGGACGGGGTGACAACTGTCCCACCTCAACAGGGAGTTGGTCGAAGTTGGTTTCCGATAGATGGATGTGCTCAGGCCTCCTCTATGATCCCTGCAGATCACCACATCTAAGAAGGGGAGGCGGTCCCTGACAATCACGGAGGTAAATCTGAGATTGAAACAGTTGGAATTTAACTCAGACATGAGTCTGCCGAATTCGCCCTCTGTTCCGCTCCACAAGACGAAGATATCGTCTATGTAACGTGACCAGAGGGCGATATGCTCGGTGAACCACGGAGATGGGTCCCCGAACACGACAGACTCTTCCCACCAGCCCAGGAGTAGGTTGGCATACGACGGGCACAAGAACTGCCCATCGCCGTACCCCTGAGCTGGTGGTACAGTCGGCCATCAAACAGAAAAAAATTATTCAATATAATAAAATTCAACAGTTCAAGGGTAAACTCATTATGCTTCGTGAATTGGTGACCCCTGGTTTGGAGGAAATGGCTAGTGGCTTCCAACCCACAGTCATGTGGGATGGAGGAATATAAGGCCTCTACATCGATGGAAGCCAGAAACCAGTGTGGTTCGATGCAGATATCCTCCAGCTTCCCCAAAAGATCCCCGGTGTCCCTCACATAGGACGGTAGGGATGACACAAAGGGACGTAGCACCTCATCTACATAAACGCCACAATTCTGGGATAAGCTCCCCACTCCCGAGACAATGGGTCGTCCTTTTAAGGGGACAGTCTCCTTGTGCACTTTCGGTAAGCAATAGAAAGTGGCTGTGACAGGGTGAGACGGATACAGAAAATCGAACTCCTCCCCACTGATTAGAGAGGCTTTTTTGGCCCTCTCAAGAAAGAATGTGTCTGAGGGTCCTTTGTAGATCATCAGTAGGGTTATGAGTAAGTATCTCATACCCCGTAACATCTTCCAGGATCGAGAGACACATGCTTTTGTATGCCGCTATGTCCAACACGACAACGTTGCCCCCCTTGTCTGAAGGTTTAATGATGATATCTTTATCGCCTTCCAGACTGGCGATGGCCCTTCTCTCCTCCCTACTACAATTAAACCTAGGGGGGACCGGATGTATAGTGGCCAAATCTGCGGTGGTGTGCTGAAGAAACACATCCACGCAAGATACGTCACCCATGGGGGGCATGTGGGTACTTCTGTTCCTAAGGGACGTAAAGGGGCCCAGCCCCTCTGCATTGGGTGGGGCCTGATCGAGGTCAAAAAGGAGATGGACGTCCTTCAAGATGTCGACAGGCACGCCCAGTTCTCGACTTTCCCTCTTCTCTTTCAGTTTGTAAAACTTGTGCCACTTTAATCTCCGGGCAAAGAGGTGTAGGTCCCTTATCCACCGGAAAATATCAAATTTATTTGTAGGAACAAAAGATAATCCCCGTCCCAACAACTTGAGTTCGGTCTGTGTGAGTACACGGGAGGAGAGATTAATAACCCGTTTGTCCACACAGAGCGAAGGGGGGATAGTAGAGTTATGTATGTTGTCTACGGCTGAGTGTTCCGGCTCCTGAGGGGATAGTAGTGTGCCCCTTGGTCTAAAAAAGGTGAACCCGATGTCGGTGCCGGGATGTGTTGAGGAGGGTTTTGTGGGTTCTGTCTAGGGCGGTTACCGCGTCCCTTGGACCTATATGCACCCCGGCCTCGCCCCCTATTCTTGGGGTATCTTTCCCTCTCCACATCAGAAACTTCTGTGTCGGTGGAGGAAAGATCTGTATTCTGCGTGGCGGGTGGATTGGTCAAAAATTGATAGGCCTTATTATCCCGGAAGTCCTGGAAGTCCCTGTTGAACTGTTTGTGTTTGCGGTCCTTTAGCTGGTATTGATACCGTTCAACCGTGTTCTGTAGTTGGGCTTCCTTGACAGCAAACTCCGATTCTGACTGGAACCTCTTAGCAACCTCAATTTGTTCATCGAGGCTGTTTTCTGCTCGAGTCAGAATCAGTTTCTCCTCATCCAGGAGAAGTTGCATGAGTTTAAGGGAGCTGGATGTAGCTTCCCTCTCCCATTTTTTCAAAAATTCAGGACTCCTACTGCGGTGTCCGGGAGTGAGGGTAATCCGAAGACCCCTAGGTACGATGCCCTGTCTAATGTAATGTTCAAGGCCTTGAACCTCCCACCATGAACTGATATGTTCCCTATAGAGCCGGGTCAGCTCAGAAAAGGCACCGTTCAGAGTGGGAGTATACTTTTTCTGAACAAAAGTTTGCTCAGAAAAAACAACACTGGCCTCTGAGACCCAGATGTTCCTGTCCAGTCCCGTGGACAAAAAGCCGGACATACCCCTGATACTAAATAAGAAAAAAGGTGGTCAGTAAGGGGATATGGGAACAACCCCCTAGATACTGCTAAAGTACAAAAGTCAAGAAACTATAAGGGGCAGTATACTAAGATAAAAATACTATTTTAATGAAAACTGGGAGATAAAATGACAGCCCCACAGACAAACAACACGAAAAACCTATGCGCATTCGCCAGGCGCACGTGGTGTTACCGCACCAGGCGAGTGAGCAAAAGTTAGGAGACGAACACACACATATATATATATATATAGGTGACGGACACGTCTGATGGTAACAGAAGGCGGGCAGAACAGTATGGAGACCAAATAAACTGGCCCTATTGCCTCCCTGCTTGTCCTAAGTCACCCTATAGACTATGTCCTAAGGACGGGGTCCAAAAAGCCCCGCAAGGGGTGGCCCAGACAGGAACTCTCTCCCTGTAAAATGACCCTGATCAGGCCCTAGCGGAGGGGAGAGTATCCGTCCAAAGGAATGGCATAAACAGCAGAATACAAAAAAAAAAAAAAAAAAATTATTAAAAATACCCCACTCAGTCACCCCAGGAAGGGAAAGGAGGGTGGGAGAATACTCATGTGTCCCGACGCGTTTCCTCACTGGATGCCCCAAGATTCATCAGGGGACACGGGGCAAGAATGGCAGTTATCCTATTCAGGCTGGATAGCCCAGGAGCAGGGAAATGGCCTGCGTAAATACTTCAGTCCTGGTGTGGCTGAGTCTAGGGATAACACAAAAGCAACAACAGAACGCCAATGTAAGTCACATAACCTAAGCAGACCTCCATTTGACCACCCACAAGGGGGGGCGGGGCGAGTTCAGGAGGAGAGGTACTCACGTGTATGGTTGGCAGCGGTCAGCATACAGCTGTGTATCCACCTTCACAGCTATGACCCAGGGTGGTGGTGTCCGCTGTGTTGGGGTGACCGGCAGCGAGTGGGGCGACAAGCGCCCCTTTATAGAGGCCATGGGGCCCTGTTTAGCGTCCCATAATCGCCGACGCCTCACTATGACGTCAAAGGAGGCGTGTCGCCGCGAGCCCATGCAATCGCACGGGCGTCCATTCGCGCATGCGCACACGGCGCCCATGCGTTCCATAGGGCCCAGAGTGGAACGCAAAGCTGTGCTTCCCTACCATGTGATCGCCGCAGGACGTCGCCCACAAGGCTGACGCGTCACGGCGGCGGTCACATGATCGGAACCAAGCCACAGCAGAGGCGCTCCTGGTGATAGGCAGGCTGGGTAAAGCGCCTTACTTGTTGGGTATAGAACCCACCAGGGGCATCCTCGATATCTTGTGACATGCAGAACCGCTCCCCCGGTCTGCATGCCTCAAGGCTGGGTCACTCCCCCATCAAGGGTGTATCAATAGGGGGCAACACAGCGCTCATAGTGGCTAAAGTAATAGGACAAAGGAGAAATACACCAAGGGGGGGGCGGGAGGGGAAAAGGGGGGAATCACCTCAACCCTATATGAGAACCCTAACCCCCTTGTCCCTATTACATATGGGGACCTGACGGTACACGTCCAACATCCCCAAAATTTAGACCAAAGATACAGGGGTTAAATGGCCGTACATCCCGGCCACGGAAATAAGACATAAACAGCCAGCGCTCAGAGAAAACAGCTATAGTTGATTTGTTCATTAAGGCCATGGGGGGCGACCGTGTTGAGGGTAAACGTCCACCAACATTCCCTCTGCAAGATATGTCGGTTCCAATCGCCTCCCCGTATGGGTTTGGGTACCCTTTCGATTGCCATAAACCTGATTGCCGAGACACGTCCATCGTGAGCAAGCTGTACGTGACGTGCTATGGGGGTATCCCTACTATTCCGGATGTCCCCGAAATGTTCCCCCATGCGTTTACGCAATTCTCTAAAGGTCTTACCCACGTATCGGAGCCCACATATGCATGTCACAAGGTAAATCACACCAACTGTGCGACAGTTGATAAAGCCCTTCACCTGGTAAACCGTGTTGTTGGGTTCCCCAGTGAAGCTTTTACCTTGTGACAGGCTACCACAGAAACTACACGAACCACACCTGTGACAACCAGTCACGGGTGTATTAAGCCACGTCCGTGGCTTGGCTGGTGGAGTAAAATGGCTATGAACCAAACGGTCCCTTAGATTACTGCCTCTCCTAAACGTTAAAGAGACTGTGGGACTGAGGACATCTGAGAGATCTGGGTCCATAAGAAGGGTATCCCAGTGTCGGGCCAAGATTCTCTTGACCTGAGAGGCCGCGGCGTCAAAAGTACCTACCAACCGGACAATACCTTCAGGTTCGCTCGTCACCCCAGTTGTAGGGTGGAGGAGCTCGGTTCTCGTACGGATCTTAGTTTTTTCATACGCCAGTCTCAGGGTCCTGTCCGGATAACCCCTCTCCTGGAATCTCAGTCTGAGATCCTTAGCCTGGCATTTAAAATCGTCGAGTTCCGAGCAGTTACGTTTAAGCCTGAGGTATTGTCTGGTTGGGATCCCCTTCTTAAGGGGGACGGGGTGACAACTGTCCCACCTCAACAGGGAGTTGGTCGAAGTTGGTTTCCGATAGATGGATGTGCTCAGGCCTCCTCTATGATCCCTGCAGATCACCACATCTATGAAGGGGAGGCGGTCCCTGACAATCACGGAGGTAAATCTGAGATTGAAACAGTTGAAATTTAACTCAGACATGAGTCTGCCGAATTCGCCCTCTGTTCCGCTCCACAAGACGAAGATATCGTCTATGTAACGTGACCAGAGGGCGATATGCTCGGTGAACCACGGAGATGGGTCCCCGAACACGACAGACTCTTCCCACCAGCCCAGGAGTAGGTTGGCATACGACGGGGCACAAGAACTGCCCATCGCCGTACCCCTGAGCTGGTGGTACAGTCGGCCATCAAACAGAAAAAAATTATTCAATAGAATAAAATTCAACAGTTCAAGGGTAAACTCATTATGCTTCGTGAATTGGTGACCCCTGGTTTGGAGGAAATGGCTAGTGGCTTCCAACCCACAGTCATGTGGGATGGAGGAGTATAAGGCCTCTTCATCGATGGAAGCCAGAAACCAGTGTGGTTCGATGCAGATATCCTCCAGCTTCCCCAAAAGATCCCGGTGTCCCTCACATAGGACGGTAGGGATGACACAAAGGGACGTAGCACCTCATCTACATAAACGCCACAATTCTGGGATAAGCTCCCCACTCCCGAGACAATGGGTCGTCCTTTTAAGGGGACAGTCTCCTTGTGCACTTTCGGTAAGCAATAGAAAGTGGCTGTAACAGGGTGAGACGGATACAGAAAATCGAACTCCTCCCCACTGATTAGAGAGGCTTTTTTGGCCCTCTCAAGAATGTGTCTGAGGGTCCTTTGTAGATCATCAGTAGGGTTATGAGTAAGTATCTCATACCCCGTAACATCTTCCAGGATCGAGAGACACATGCTTTTGTATGCCGCTATGTCCAACACGACAACGTTGCCCCCCTTGTCTGAAGGTTTAATGATGATATCTTTATCGCCTTCCAGACTGGCGATGGCCCTTCTCTCCTCCCTACTACAATTAAACCTAGGGGGGACCGGATGTATAGTGGCCAAATCTGCGGTGGTGTGCTGAAGAAACACATCCACGCAAGATACGTCACCCATGGGGGGCATGCGGGTACTTCTGTTCCTAAGGGACGTAAAGGGGCCCAGCCCCTCTGCATTGGGTGGGGCCTGATCGAGGTCAAAAAGGAGATGGACGTCCTTCAAGATGTCGACAGGCACGCCCAGTTCTCGACTTTCCCTCTTCTCTTTCAGTTTGTAAAACTTGTGCCACTTTAATCTCCGGGCAAAGAGGTGTAGGTCCCTTGTCCACCGGAAAATATCAAATTTATTTGTAGGAACAAAAGATAATCCCCGTCCCAACAACTTGAGTTCGGTCTGTGTGAGTACACGGGAGGAGAGATTAATAACCCGTTTGTCCACACAGAGCGAAGGGGGGATAGTAGAGTTATGTATGTTGTCTACGGCTGAGTGTTCCGGCTCCTGAGGGGATAGTAGTGTGCCCCTTGGTCTAAAAAAGGTGAACCCGATGTCGGTGCCGGGATGTGTTGAGGAGGGTTTTGTGGGTTCTGTCTAGGGCGGTTACCGCGTCCCTTGGACCTATATGCACCCCGGCCTCGCCCCCTATTCTTGGGGTATCTTTCCCTCTCCACATCAGAAACTTCTGTGTCGGTGGAGGAAAGATCTGTATTCTGCGTGGCGGGTGGATTGGTCAAAAATTGATAGGCCTTATTATCCCGGAAGTCCTGGAAGTCCCTGTTGAACTGTTTGTGTTTGCGGTCCTTTAGCTGGTATTGATACCGTTCAACCATGTTCTGTAGTTGGGCTTCCTTGACAGCAAACTCCGATTCTGACTGGAACCTCTTAGCAACCTCAATTTGTTCATCGAGGCTGTTTTCTGCTCGAGTCAGAATCAGTTTCTCCTCATCCAGGAGAAGTTGCATGAGTTTAAGGGAGCTGGATGTAGCTTCCCTCTCCCATTTTTTCAAAAATTCAGGACTCCTACTGCGGTGTCCGGGAGTGAGGGTAATCTGAAGACCCCTAGGTACGATGCCCTGTCTAATGTAATGTTCAAGGCCTTGAACCTCCCACCATGAACTGATATGTTCCCTATAGAGCCGGGTCAGCTCAGAAAAGGCACCGTTCAGAGTGGGAGTATACTTTTTCTGAACAAAAGTTTGCTCAGAAAAAACAACACTGGCCTCTGAGACCCAGATGTTCCTGTCCAGTCCCGTGGACAAAAAGCCGGACATACCCCTGATACTAAATAAGAAAAAAGGTGGTCAGTAAGGGGATATGGGAACAACCCCCTAGATACTGCTAAAGTACAAAAGTCAAGAAACTATAAGGGGCAGTATACTAAGATAAAAATACTATTTTAATGAAAACTGGGAGATAAAATGACAGCCCCACAGACAAACAACACGAAAAACCTATGCGCATTCGCCAGGCGCACGTGGTGGTACCGCACCAGGCGAGTGAGCAAAAGTTAGGAGACGAACACACACACATATATATATATATAGGTGACGGACACGTCTGATGGTAACAGAAGGCGGGCAGAACAGTATGGAGACCAAATAAACTGGCCCTATTGCCTCCCTGCTTGTCCTAAGTCACCCTATAGACTATGTCCTAAGGACGGGGTCCAAAAAGCCCCGCAAGGGGTGGCCCAGACAGGAACTCTCTCCCTGTAAAATGACCCTGATCAGGCCCTAGCGGAGGGGAGAGTATCCGTCCAAAGGAATGGCATAAACAGCAGAATACAAAAAAAAAAAAAAGATTAAAAATACCCCACTCAGTCACCCCAGGAAAGGAAAGGAGGGTGGGAGAATACTCATGTGTCCCGACGCGTTTCCTCACTGGATGCCCCAAGATTCATCAGGGGACACGGGGCAAGAATGGCAGTTATCCTATTCAGGCTGGATAGCCCAGGAGCAGGGAAATGGCCTGCGTAAATACTTCAGTCCTGGTGTGGCTGAGTCTAGGGATAACACAAAAGCAACAACAGAACGCCAATGTAAGTCACATAACCTAAGCAGACCTCCATTTGACCACCCACAGGGGGGGGGGGCGGGTTCAGGAGGAGAGGTACTCACGTGTATGGTTGGCAGCGGTCAGCATACAGCTGTGTATCCACCTTCACAGCTAGGACCCAGGGTGGTGGTGTCCGCTGTGTTGGGGTGACCGGCAGCGAGTGGGGCGACAAGCGCCCCTTTATAGAGGCCATGGGGCCCTGTTTAGCGTCCCATAATCGCCGACGCCTCACTATGACGTCAAAGGAGGCGTGTCGCGGCGAGCCCATGCAATCGCACGGGCGTCCGTTCGCGCATGCGCACACGGCGCCCATGCGTTCCATAGGGCCCAGAGTGGAACGCAAAGCTGTGCTTCCCTACCATGTGATCGCCGCAGGACGTCGCCCACAAGGCTGACGCGTCACGGCGGCGGTCACATGATCGGAACCAAGCCACAGCAGAGGCGCTCCTGGTGATAGGCAGGCCAGGAAAAGCGCCTTACTTGTTGGGTATAGAACCCACCAGGGGCATCCTCGATATCTTGTGACATGCAGAACCGCTCCCCCGGTCTGCATGCCTCAAGGCTGGGTCACTCCCCCATCAAGGGTGTATCAATAGGGGGCAATACAGCGCTCATAGTGGCTAAAGTAATAGGACAAAGGAGAAATACACCAAGGGGGGGGCGGGAGGGGAAAAGGGGGGAATCACCTCAACCCTATATGAGAACCCTAACCCCCTTGTCCCTATTACATATGGGGACCTGACTGTACACGTCCAACATCCCCAAAATTGAGACCAAAGATACAGGGGTTAAATGGCCGTACATCCCGGCCACGGAAATAAGACATAAACAGCCAGCGCTCAGAGAAAACGCAGAATACAGATCTTTCCTCCACCGACACAGAAGTTTCTGATGTGGAGAGGGAAAGATACCCCAAGAATAGGGGGCGAGGCCGGGGTGCATATAGGTCCAAGGGACGCGGTAACCGCCCTAGACAGAACCCACAAAACCCTCCTCAACACATCCCGGCACCGACATCGGGTTCACCTTTTTTAGACCAAGGGGCACACTACTATCCCCTCAGGAGCCGGAACACTCAGCCGTAGACAACATACATAACTCTACTATCCCCCCTTCGCTCTGTGTGGACAAACGGGTTATTAATCTCTCCTCCCGTGTACTCACACAGACCGAACTCAAGTTGTTGGGACGGGGATTATCTTTTGTTCCTACAAATAAATTTGATATTTTCCGGTGGATAAGGGACCTACACCTCTTTGCCCGGAGATTAAAGTGGCACAAGTTTTACAAACTGAAAGAGAAGAGGGAAAGTCGAGAACTGGGCGTGCCTGTCGACATCTTGAAGGACGTCCATCTCCTTTTTGACCTCGATCAGGCCCCACCCAATGCAGAGGGGCTGGGCCCCTTTACGTCCCTTAGGAACAGAAGTACCCGCATGCCCCCCATGGGTGACGTATCTTGCGTGGATGTGTTTCTTCAGCACACCACCGCAGATTTGGCCACTATACATCCGGTCCCCCCTAGGTTTAATTGTAGTAGGGAGGAGAGAAGGGCCATCGCCAGTCTGGAAGGCGATAAAGATATCATCATTAAACCTTCAGACAAGGGGGGCAACGTTGTCGTGTTGGACATAGCGGCATACAAAAGCATGTGTCTCTCGATCCTGGAAGATGTTACGGGGTATGAGATACTTACTCATAACCCTACTGATGATCTACAAAGGACCCTCAGACACATTCTTGAGAGGGCCAAAAAAGCCTCTCTAATCAGTGGGGAGGAGTTCGATTTTCTGTATCCGTCTCACCCTGTCACAGCCACTTTCTATTGCTTACCGAAAGTGCACAAGGAGACTGTCCCCTTAAAAGGACGACCCATTGTCTCGGGAGTGGGGAGCTTATCCCAGAATTGTGGCGTTTATGTAGATGAGGTGCTACGTCCCTTTGTGTCATCCCTACCGTCCTATGTGAGGGACACCGGGATCTTTTGGGGAAGCTGGAGGATATCTGCATCGAACCACACTGGTTTCTGGCTTCCATCGATGTAGAGGCCTTATACTCCTCCATCCCACATGACTGTGGGTTGGAAGCCACTAGCCATTTCCTCCAAACCAGGGGTCACCAATTCACGAAGCATAATGAGTTTACCCTTGAACTGTTGAATTTTATTCTATTGAATAATTTTTTTCTGTTTGATGGCCGACTGTACCACCAGCTCAGGGGTACGGCGATGGGCAGTTCTTGTGCCCCGTCGTATGCCGACCTACTCCTGGGCTGGTGGGAAGAGTCTGTCGTGTTCGGGGACCCATCTCCGTGGTTCACCGAGCATATCGCCCTCTGGTCACGTTACATAGACGATATCTTCGTCTTGTGGAGCGGACCAGAGGGCGAATTCGGCAGACTCATGTCTGAGTTAAATTCCAACTGTTTCAATCTCAGATTTACCTCCGTGATTGTCAGGGACCGCCTCCCCTTCTTAGATGTGGTAATCTGCAGGGATCATAGAGGAGGCCTGAGCACATCCATCTATCGGAAACCAACTTCGACCAACTCCCTGTTGAGGTGGGACAGTTGTCACCCCGTCCCCCTTAAGAAGGGGATCCCAACCGGACAATACCTCAGGCTTAAACGTAACTGCTCGGAACTCGACGATTTTAAATGCCAGGCTAGGGATCTCAGACTGAGATTCCAGGAGAGGGGTTATCCGGACAGGACCCTGAGACTGGCGTAAGAAAAAACTAAGATCCGTACGAGAACCGAGCTCCTCCACCCTACAACTGGGGTGACGAGCGAACCTGAAGGTATTGTCCGGTTGGTAGGTACTTTTGACGCCGCGGCCTCTCAGGTCAAGAGAATCTTGGCCCGACACTGGGATACCCTTCTTATGGACCCAGATCTCTCAGATGTCCTCAGTCCCACAGTCTCTTTAACGTTTAGGAGAGGCAGTAATCTAAGGGACCGTTTGGTTCATAGCCATTTTACTCCACCAGCCAAGCCACGGACGTGGCTTAATACACCCGTGACTGGTTGTCACAGGTGTGGTTCGTGTAGTTTCTGTGCTAGCCTGTCACAAGGTAAAAGCTTCACTGGGGAACCCAACAACACGGTTTACCAGGTGAAGGGCTTTATCAACTGTCGCACAGTTGGTGTGATTTACCTTGTGACATGCATATGTGGGCTCCGATACGTGGGTAAGACCTTTAGAGAATTGCGTAAACGCATGGGGGAACATTTCGGGGACATCCGGAATAGTAGGGATACCCCCATAGCACGTCACGTACAGCTTGCTCACGATGGACGTGTCTCGGCAATCAGGTTTATGGCAATCGAAAGGGTACCCAAACCCATACGGGGAGGCGATTGGAACCGACATATCTTGCAGAGGGAATGTTGGTGGACGTTTACCCTCAACACGGTCGCCCCCCATGGCCTTAATGAACAAATCAACTATAGCTGTTTTCTCTGAGCGCTGGCTGTTTATGTCTTATTTCCGTGGCCGGGATGTACGGCCATTTAACCCCTGTATCTTTGGTCTAAATTTTGGGGATGTTGGACGTGTACCGTCAGGTCCCCATATGTAATAGGGACAAGGGGGTTAGAGTTCTCATATAGGGTTGAGGTGATTCCCCCCTTTTCCCCTCCCGCCCCCCCCTTGGTGTATTTCTCCTTTGTCCTATTACTTTAGCCACTATGAGCGCTGTGTTGCCCCCTATTGATACACCCTTGATGGGGGAGTGACCCAGCCTTGAGGCATGCAGACCGGGGGAGCGGTTCTGCATCTCACAAGATATCGAGGATGCCCCTGGTGGGTTCTATACCCAACAAGTAAGGCGCTTTACCCGGCCTGCCTATCACCAGGAGCGCCTCTGCTGTGGCTTGGTTCCGATCATGTGACCGCCGCCGTGACGCGTCAGCCTTGTGGGCGACGTCCTGCGGCGATCACATGGTAGGGAAGCACAGCTTTGCGTTCCACTCTGGGCCCTATGGAACGCATGGGCGCCGTGTGCGCATGCGCGAACGGACGCCCGTGCGATTGCATGGGCTCGCCGCGACACGCCTCCTTTGACGTCATAGTGAGGCGTCGGCGATTATGGGACGCTAAACAGGGCCCCATGGCCTCTATAAGGGGGCGCTTGTCGCCCCACTCGCTGTCGGTCACCCCAACACAGCGGACACCACCACCCTGGGTCCGAGCTGTGAAGGTGGATACACAGCTGTATGCTGACCGCTGCCAACCATACACGTGAGTACCTCTCCTCCTGAACCCGCCCCCCCCGTGGGTGGTTAAATGGAGGTCTGCTTAGGTTATGTGACTTACATTGGCGTTCTGTTGTTGCTTTTGTGTTATCCCTAGACTCAGCCACACCAGGACTGAAGTATTTACGCAGGCCATTTCCCTGCTCCTGGGCTATCCAGCCTGAATAGGATAACTGCCATTCTTGCCCGTGTCCCCTGATGAATCTTGGGGCATCCAGTGAGGAAACGCGTCGGGACACATGAGTATTCTCCCACCCTCCTTTCCCTTCCTGGGGTGACTGAGTGGGGTATTTTTACTCATTTTTTTTTGTTGTATTCTGCTGTTTATGCCATTCCTTTGGACGGATACTCTCCCCTCCGCTAGGGCCTGATCAGGGTCATTTTACAGGGAGAGAGTTCCTGTCTGGGCCACCCCTTGCGGGGCTTTTTGGACCCGTCCTTAGGACATAGTCTATAGGGTGACTTAGGACAAGCAGGGAGGCAATAGGGCCAGTTTATTTGGTCTCCATACTGTTCTGCCCGCCTTCTGTTACCATCAGACGTGTCCGTCACCTATATATATATATATGTGTGTGTGTTCGTCTCCTAACTTTTGCTCACTCGCCTGGTGCGGTACCACCACGTGCGCCTGGCAAATGCGCATAGGTTTTTCGTGTTGTTTGTCTGTGGGGCTGTCATTTTATCTCCCAGTTTTCATTAAAATAGTATTTTTATCTTAGTATACTGCCCCTTATAGTTTCTTGACTTTTGTACTTTAGCAGTATCTAGGGGGTTGTTCCCATATCCCCTTACTGACCACCTTTTTTCTAATCTAAAAGGAGGCGGATACCCTCCAAACAAACTGCAGGAATATTTAGACTAGCACAAGTGCACATCCATGAAGCTAGCATGCAGACTAGTGTTGAGCGAATTGAAGTATTGGAAGTGGATTTCGAACCGAAGTTTAGGAAAAATTTGATTTGCAACTAATTCTTATTTCCTCACGCTTCGTGGTAACAAATCGTTTCTTTCCTAAAATGGCGGCCACACATGTTATAAAGTGAAAGTAAGAAGCCCAGAAACGCGAGATCACCCATAATGTTGTGCAGACAGCCAATCAGCAACTAGGCAGCCCCTGTGATGTCATAGCTCTTTAAAAGCCGCATCCCGTGTGATCTCTGCCATTTCACTGTGATATGAGCATAGGAAGAGATGTGACTAGCGCTAGGGACAGTGTTCAAGAAGCCTTAAATTGTGGAATATTGTATAGGGAGACTGCAGGGACAGTGCAGGGACAGTGTAGGGAGATCGACGGGAGAGTTTTTACATGCTGTAGAGGGAGCATAGGGAGAGCATAAAGAGACTGCAGAGGCTCTGTAATCTGAATATAAAGGGACCCATAGGAGACAGCCCAATTTGCATCAATCCCTGTGTAGGGCACAGAGCTATCTAATTGAACAGTGTCCACCTTGTTTAATAAATAGGCAAATCCATTAGGCCTTGATTCTCAAATTGGGGTGAATAAGCTGTGTAATTTAACTGTATTGGAGTGTCTACCTTGTTTAATAGGTAAGCAATTCTATTACACCTTGATTATCAAATTGGGGTGAATAAACGGTCTAATTCTACTGTTATAGGGGTGTCTATCTGCCTGTCACAGTAATTGTTTTACTACCAGAAAGGATTAGCTATGCATGTTGCAATGCACAGTGATGTACACTGGGATACACTGTCCCTGCAGGCCGAGATATAGCTGATTTAACGCTCTTTGTGACAAATTAATTTGGAACAAAAATCATTTTTTGGGGAAAAAAGTGTCCTAATCGAATTTTTAAAAAACTTTGTACATCTCTAATGAATACATTAAATAAAATATGCCAGCACACAGTAATACATGCAAATAATAGAATTAGGGAATAGAGATTATTATGGACTAGCAGAAGGACCCGACTTCGCACGGGTATATTTAATCTATTTCATTTAATGTTTGTGTGTGTCGTTAAAAGATATCGACAGTATCCCCCATAACAATGACCTCTACAGCACCCCACCCCTTTAACAGTGAACTCCACAGTCCCTCACCCCTTAACACTGACCTCCCCGCAGTGCCCCGCCACTTTAAAATGGGACCTCCACAGCAGCCCATCCCCTTAACTTTGACATTTACAGCAACCCGCCCCTTTAACAGTGAGGTTCACAGCACCCCACTCCCTTGACAGTGACCTCCTCAGGGGCAGGCCCCCATAACAGTGACCTCCACAGTACCCCTTTGCCTTAACAGTGACCTTACAGTACCCTGCTACCTTAACAGTGACCTCAACAGCAGTTGCCCCTTTAATAGTGGCCCCTGCCCCCTTAACAGTGACCTCCACAGTGTCCGCCCCTTTAACAGTGACATCCACAGCGTCCTGCCCCCTTAACAGTAACATCCACAGTGCCTGCCCCTTTAACAGTGACCTCCACAGCGCCCTGTCCCTTTAATGCTAGGGCTACACGACGACATGTGTCACGCAACATTTTGTCGCAACAATTTTTATAATGATAGGCTATGGTGTGGCACTGCGACATGGGACATGCTGCGACTGTGACACAACAGTTGCAAAAAATCCATCCAAGATCGCAGTCGCAGCATGTCACATGTCGCAGTACAACACTATAGACTATCATTATAAAAATTGTCGCGTGACATTGGTGCGACATCAATGTCACACGACACATGTAGCAGTGTAGTTGTGCCCTATGTGTCGTGTGACTTATTGTCGCGCGACACATGTCGTCGTGTAGCCCTAGCCTAAAGATGACCTGGGTTGTTATGGAAACCTGGAGTAAAACTGTGTGTATGTGGAGACTAAGGGCCTGCAAGCTTTTATTGGCTGATAAGGGACACCGTGTGTATGGCAGTTGGGATATGAAGAGAAAGACTTGCAGGCTTGAATTGGCTAATGCAATTCATTTTTTGGGACTATCTCAGGAACGGTAGAGAGCTGTGAACCTCTGCAAGATTTCTTTCCAGGTAGCAAGGGATGTGTATACCAAGTTTCGTTGAAATTGATGGTTGCGTTTTTGAGTAATCGCGGAACATACATACACACATATATACGTCCTTCTTTATATACAGTATATAGATTACAGTGGTACAGTGGTCTCTAATTCCTAGTTCTATTGTCTGCACGTATAACAGTGTGCTGCCATATTTTGTTTGCTGTTTGTATGTTAGGTTTATAAATGTGTACCTGTGACTTTAGATGTGCTAGTCTAAATTTTCTTGAAGGGAGTACAATGTGTCATGAGAAAATAATCTCAGAATGGCTTGAATAAGTAAAAGCATTCCAAAGTTATTACCACATAAAGTGACATATGTCAGATTTGGAAAAATCGGCCTGGGGCTTAAAAGAGTTTTCTGAGATTTTTATACTGACGACCTATCCTCTGGATTGGTCATCAGTATCTGATCAATGGGAGTCCATCCCCTGGGACCCTCACCAATCAGCTGTTTAAGAAGGCAGCGGCACTGTGAGATTTACTGCCTTCTCCATGCTCACCAAGCACAGTGCCGTACATTGTATAGCGGCTGTGTTTGGTATCACGCTTGGCCCCATTCACTTAAATGTATCATCACAGGAGTGCCGCTGCCTTCTTAAACAGCTGATTGGTGGGGGTCCCAAGTGTCGGACATCCACCGATCATATACTGATGACCTATCCTGAGGATAGGTCATCAGTAGGGATGAGCAAACCCGAACTGTATAGTTCGTGTTCGTACCGAATTTTGGGGTGTCCGTGACACGGACCCGAACCCGAACATTTTCGTAAAAGTCCGGGTTCGGTGTTCGGCGCTTTCTTGGCGCTTTTTAAAAGGCTGCAAAGCAGCCAATCAACAAGCGTCATACTACTTGCCCCAAGAGGCCATCACAGCCTTGCCTACTATTGGCATGGCTGTGATTGGCCAGTGCAGCATGTGACCCAGCCTCTATATAAGCTTGGGTCACGTAGCGCTGCACGTCACTCTGCTGATTCAAGCATAGGGAGAGGTTGCTGCTGCGACGTTAGGGCGAGATTAGGCAGATTAACTCCTCCAAAAGACTTAATTCAGTGATCGATCTCCAGCTGTGGATCATTGAAGTGCTAATATTGAATTGCTCACTTTTTTTAGGCTGCCCAGAGCGTTTTTATATCACTTTTTTCTGGGGTGATCGGCGGCCATTTTGTGGCTTGTGGTGCGCCAGCACAAGCTACCACCAAGTGCTTTTAACCATCAATAGTGTGGTTATTTTTTGCTATATCCTACATCAGCTGCAGGCTGAGCCTGTGTCACCGAAGTGCATTTAACCATCAACAGTGTGGTTATTTTTTGGCCATATACTACATCAGGTGCAGGCTGAGCCTGTGTCACCCAAGTGCATTTAACCATCAACAGTGTGGTTATTTTTTGGCCATATACTACATCAGGTGCAGGCTGAGCCTGTGTCACCCAAGTGCATTTAACCATCAACAGTGTGGTTAATTTTTGGCCATATACTACATCAGGTGCAGGCTGAGCCTGTGTCACCCAAGTGCATTTAACCATCAATAGTGTGGTTATTTTTTGGCCATATACTACATCAGGGGCAAGTTGAGCCTGTCACACAGCGCGAAAAAAATAGGCCTCACATTTGTATTCAACCAAATCTGTACTTTTTTAGCTGGTCAAATTATTTGTAGTGACCGTAAAAGCACAGTTTTTGTTCTGGGTTGAAAAACTATTCCCAAATTTGCCATTCTCTAAATAAGTAGTTTCTGCTATATCAGGCCTACTTTAAATCTATCCCAAAAAGGATATCTTAGATTCAAGGTGCTGATAGTGTCATTCAGAAAAACTTAACACACACGCTACCGTGCAGATACAAGTCTAATTCTGTGATTAAAGGTATATCTGTCACACAGCGCGAAAAAAAATAGGCCTCACATTTCTATTCAACCAAATCTGTACTGTTTTAGCTGGTCAAATTATTTGTAGTGACCGTAAAAGCACAGTTTTTGTTCTGGGTTGAAAAACTATTCCCAAATTTGCCATTCTCTAAATAAGTAGTTTCTGCTTTATCAGGCCTACTTTAAATCTATCCCAAAAAGGATATCTTAGATTCAAGGTGCTGATAGTGTCATTCAGAAAAACTTAACACACACGCTACCGTGCAGATAGAAGTCTAATTCTGTGATTAAAGGTATATCTGTCACACAGCGCGAAAAAAAATAGGCCTCACATTTCTATTCACCCAAATCTGTACTGTTTTAGCTGGTCAAATTATTTGTAGTGACCGTAAAAGCACAGTTTTTGTTCTGGGTTGAAAAACTATTCCCAAATTTGCCATTCTCAAAATAAGTAGTTTCTGCTATATCAGGCCTACTTTAAATCTATCCCAAAAAGGATATCTTAGATTCAAGGTGCTGATAGTGTCATTCAGAAAAACTTAACACACACGCTACCGTGCAGATACAAGTCTAATTCTGTGATTAAAGGTATATCTGTCACACAGCGCGAAAAAAAATAGGCCTCACATTTCTATTCAACCAAATCTGTACTGTTTTAGCTGGTCAAATTATTTGTAGTGACCGTAAAAGCACAGTTTTTGTTCTGGGTTGAAAAACTATTCCCAAATTTGCCATTTTCAAAATTGTGGTGAACGGGAACAATGAGGAAAACATCTAATAAGGGACGCGGACGTGGACATGGTCATGGTTGTGTTAGTGGACCCTCTGGTGCTGGGAGAGGACGTGGCCGTTCTGCCACAGCCACACGTCCTAGTGAACCAACTACCTCAGGTCCCAGTAGCCAGCAGAATTTACAGCGATATTTGGTGGGGCCCAATGCCGTTCTAAGGATGGTAAGGCCTGAGCAGGTACAGGCATTAGTCAATTGGGTGGCCGACAGTGGATCCAGCACGTTCACATTATCTCCCACCCAGTCTTCTGCAGAAAGCGCACAGATGGTGCATGAAAACCAAGCCCATCAGTCTGTCACATCACCCCCATGCATATCAGGGAAACTGTCTGAGCCTCAAGTTATGCAGCAGTCTCTTATGCTGTTTGAAGACTCTGCTTGCAGGGTTTCCCAAGGGCATCCACCTAGCCCTTCCCCAGGGGTGGAAGAGATAGAATGCACTAACGCACAACCACTTATGTTTCCTGATGATGAGGACATGGGAATACCACCTCAGCACGTCTCTGAGGATGACGAAACACAGGTGCCAACTGCTGCGTCTTTCTGCAGTGTGCAGACTAAACAGGAGGTCAGGGAGGAAGACTGGGTGGAAGACGATGTAGGGGACGATGAGGTCCTAGACCCCACATGGAATGAAGGTCGTGCCACTGACTTTCAGAATTCGGAGGAAGAGGCAGTGGTGAGACCGAGCCAACAGCGTAGCAAAAGACAAAGAGGGAGCAGTGGGCAAAATCAGAACACCCGCCGCCAAGAGACTCCGCCTGCTACTGACCGCCGCCATCTGGGACCGAGCACCCCAAAGGAGTTCCCTGGCATGGCACTTCTTTAAACAATGTGCTGACGACAAGACCCGAGTGGTTTGCACGCTGTGCCATCAGAGCCTGAAGCGAGGCATTAACGTTCTGAACCTTAGCACAACCTGCATGACCAGGCACCTGCATGCAAAGTAGTGGCGGCTGGGCCCCAGGCGGAGAGCTGTTTGGCGCACGTCCTTCCGCCGCCAAGGATCGCAGGGCAACATTCTTTGCCTCCTGTCTCCTCCTCCTCCTACTCAGCTTCCTCCTCCTCTTCTTCCACCTGCTCATCCAGTCAGCCACACACCTTCACCACCAACTTCAGCACAGCCCGGGGTAAACGTCAGCAGGCCGTTCTGAAACTCATATGTTTGGGGGACAGGCCCCACACCGCACAGGAGTTGTGGCGGGGTATAGAACAACAGACCGACGAGTGGTTGCTGCCGGTGAGCCTCAAGCCCGGCCTGGTGGTGTGCGATAATGGGCGAAATCTCGTTGCAGCTCTGGGACTAGCCGGTTTGACGCACATCCCTTGCCTGGCGTATGTGCTGAATTTGGTGGTGCAGAAGTTCATTCGCAACTACCCCGACATGTCAGAGCTGCTGCATAAAGTGCGGGCCGTCTGTTCGCGCTTCCGGCGTTCACACCCTGCTGCTGCACGCCTGTCTGCGCTACAGCGTAACTTCGGCCTTCCCGCTCACCGCCTCATATGCGATGTGCCCACCAGGTGGAACTCCACCTTGCACATGCTGGACAGACTGTGCGAGCAGCAGCAGGCCATAGTGGAGTTTCAGCTGCAGCACGCACGGGTCAATCGCACTGCGGAACAGCACCACTTCACCACCAATGACTGGGCCTCCATGCGAGACCTGTGTGCCCTGTTGCGCTGTTTCGAGTACTCCACCAACATGGCCAGTGGCGATGACGCCGTTATCAGCGTTACAATACCACTTCTATGTCTCCTTGAGAAAACACTTAGGGCGATGATGGAAGAGGAGGTGGCCCAGGAGGAAGAGGAGGAAGAGGGGTCATTTTTAGCACTTTCAGGCCAGTCTCTTCAAAGTGACTCAGAGGGAGGTTTTTTGCAACACCAGAGGCCAGGTACAAATGTGGCCAGACAGGGCCCACTACTGGAGGACGAGGAGGACGAGGATGAGGAGGAGGTGGAGGAGGATGAGGATGAAGCATGTTCACAGCGGGGTGGCAACCAAAGCAGCTCGGGCCCATCACTGGTGCGTGGCTGGGGGGAAACACAGGACGATGACGATACGCCTCCCACAGAGGACAGCTTGTCCTTACCTCTGGGCAGCCTGGCACACATGAGTGACTACATGCTGCAGTGCCTGCGCAACGACAGCAGAGTTGCCCACATTTTAACTTGTGCGGACTACTGGGTTGCCACCCTGCTGGATCCCCGGTACAAAGACAATGTGCCCACCTTACTTCCTACACTGGAGCGTGATAGGAAGATGCGCGAGTACAAGCGCACATTGGTAGACGCGCTACTGAGAGCATTCCCAAATGTCACAGGGGAACCAGTGGAAGCCCAAGGCGAAGGCAGAGGAGGAGCAAGAGGTCGCCAACGCAGCTGTGTCACGGCCAGCTCCTCTGAGGGCAGGGTTGGCATGGCAGAGATGTGGAAAAGTTTTGTCACCACGCCACAGCTAACTGCACCACCACCTGATACGGAACGTGTTAGCAGGAGGCAACATTTCACTAACATGGTGGAACAGTACCTGTGCACACCCCTCCACGTACTGACTGATGGTTCGGCCCCATTCAACTTCTGGGTCTCCAAATTGTCCACGTGGCCAGAGCTAGCCTTTTATGCCTTGGAGGTGCTGGCCTGCCCGGCGGCCAGCGTTTTGTCTGAACGTGTATTCAGCACGGCAGGGGGCGTCATTACAGACAAACGCAGCCGCCTGTCTACAGCCAATGTGGACAAGCTGACGTTCATAAAAATGAACCAGGCATGGATCCCACAGGACCTGTCCATCCCTTGTGCAGATTAGACATTAATTACCTCCCCTTAACAATATATTATTGTACTCCAGGGCACTTCCTCATTCAATCCTATTTTTATTTTCATTTTACCATTATATTGCGGGGCAACCCAAAGTTGAATGAACCTCTCCTCTGTCTGGGTGCCGGGGCCTAAATGTGTGACAGTGGCCTGTTCCTGTGGTGGGTGATGTGAAGCCTGATTCTCTGCTATGACATGAAGACTGATTCTGTGCTGACATGAAGCCTGAATCTCTATTACGGGACCTCTCTCCTCTGTCTGGGTGCCGGGGCCTAAATATGTGACAGTGGCCTGTTCCAGTGGTGGGTGACGTGAAGCCTGATTCTCTGCTATGACATGAAGACTGATTCTCTGCTGACATGAAGCCTGAATCTCTGTTACGGGACCTCTCTCCTCTGCCTGGGTGCCTGGGCCTAAATGTGTGACAGTGGCCTCTTCCAGTGGTGGGTGACGTGAAGCCTGATTCTCTGCTATGACATGAAGACTGATTCTGTGCTGACATGAAGCCTGAATCTCTGTTACGGGACCTCTCTCCTCTGCCTGGGTGCCTGGGCCTAAATATGTGACAGTGGCCTCTTCCAGTGGTGGGTGACGTGAAGCCTGATTCTCTGCTATGACATGAAGACTGATTCTGTGCTGACATGAAGCCTGAATCTCTGTTACGGGACCTCTCTCCTCTGTCTGGGTGCCGGGGCCTAAATATGTGACAGTGGCCTGTTCCAGTGGTGGGTGACGTGAAGCCTGATTCTCTGCTATGACATGAAGACTGATTCTCTGCTGACATGAAGCCTGAATCTCTGTTACGGGACCTCTCTCCTCTGTCTGGGTGCCGGGGTCTAAATATGTGACAGTGGCCTGTTCCAGTGGTGGGTGACGTGAAGCCTGATTCTCTGCTATGACATGAAGACTGATTCTCTGCTGACATGAAGCCTGAATCTCTGTTACGGGACCTCTCTCCTCTGCCTGGGTGCCTGGGCCTAAATATGTGACAGTGGCCTCTTCCAGTGGTGGGTGACGTGAAGCCTGATTCTCTGCTATGACATGAAGACTGATTCTGTACTGACATGAAGCCCGAATCTCTGTTACGGGACCTCTCTCCTCTGCCTGGGTGCCGGGGCCTAAATATGTGACAGTGGCCTCTTCCAGTGGTGGGTGACGTGAAGCCTGATTCTCTGCTATGACATGAAGACTGATTCTCTGCTGACATGAAGCCTGAATCTCTGTTACGGGACCTGCAGTGTACTCAAGTTGTGCGTAGTAGGTGTTTCTGAGTGTAGTAGTGCAATATACACTAACCTGGTACAGCTGACTCTCTGCAAGGGCAGGTATAGGTAGGAATAGTTCGTGACGCCAGTGCCAAGTAAACGGTGGCACGCCGTTTGCGGATGCAGGAATAATTTGAGGAAACGTGGTGTTAAAACAGAACTTCAACTTTAGTAGTTTGCAGGCAGAGACAATATTGGAAACGCAGTTCCTCAGCATACAGTCTATTTTGCAATTCGGTCGATGCAGGCAATTCAGTACAGCAGGGTAATTACAGAGTGTTGAACACAGGACTTGCAGCAAAGGAGCTTGCACTCTAACTCTGTCTGATCCTGGAATGTAGCAATTCTTCACCAAGGCCCATTAACCTAAGTCTGACTTTATATCCTTGATTATGGCTTAAATAAGTACCTCCTCTGTTTCTCTCAGTACCTCTGGCTCCTCTGATCTTTGCCTCAGTCTCTCCCAGCTTCCTCAGGCTCTAGAAACTTCTGAGCTCTCGTCTAGACTGCTTCTGCACTCCACACTAGATCAGGTTACACTGCCTTTCCCTTCCTTGACTGGGCCTTATATAAACTAGGGCTCTCTAGCTCCCTCTAATGCCTAAGAGCTGGAATGACACCCCTAGCCGGCCTGTACATGCAAGTTTCAGTAACAGGGAAAATACACACATTACATGACATTTTATAAAACTGACATATAACAACTCCCCATAATTAGGAGGGACGACAGCACACCAAGTGACACTTTGGTAGTGACGGGTATTACAACTCCCGTACACTACAGACCTCTCTCCTCTGTCTGGGTGCCGGGGCCTAAATATGTGACAGTGGCCTGTTCCAGTGGGGGGTGACGTGAAGGCGGATTCTCTGCTATGACATGAAGACTGATTCTCTGCTGACATGAAGCCTGAATCTCTGTTACGGGACCTCTCTCCTCTGCCTGGGTGCCTGGGCCTAAATGTGTGACAGTGGCCTCTTCCAGTGGTGGGTGACGTGAAGCCTGATTCTCTGCTATGACATGAAGACTGATTCTCTGCTGACATGAAGCCTGAATCTCTGTTACGGGACCTCTCTCCTCTGTCTGGGTGCCGGGGTCTAAATATGTGACAGTGGCCTGTTCCAGTGGTGGGTGACGTGAAGCCTGATTCTCTGCTATGACATGAAGACTGATTCTCTGCTGACATGAAGCCTGAATCTCTGTTACGGGACCTCTCTCCTCTGCCTGGGTGCCTGGGCCTAAATATGTGACAGTGGCCTCTTCCAGTGGTGGGTGACGTGAAGCCTGATTCTCTGCTATGACATGAAGACTGATTCTGTACTGACATGAAGCCCGAATCTCTGTTACGGGACCTCTCTCCTCTGCCTGGGTGCCGGGGCCTAAATATGTGACAGTGGCCTCTTCCAGTGGTGGGTGACGTGAAGCCTGATTCTCTGCTATGACATGAAGACTGATTCTCTGCTGACATGAAGCCTGAATCTCTGTTACGGGACCTGCAGTGTACTCAAGTTGTGCGTAGTAGGTGTTTCTGAGTGTAGTAGTGCAATATACACTAACCTGGTACAGCTGACTCTCTGCAAGGGCAGGTATAGGTAGGAATAGTTCGTGACGCCAGTGCCAAGTAAACGGTGGCACGCCGTTTGCGGATGCAGGAATAATTTGAGGAAACGTGGTGTTAAAACAGAACTTCAACTTTAGTAGTTTGCAGGCAGAGACAATATTGGAAACGCAGTTCCTCAGCATACAGTCTATTTTGCAATTCGGTCGATGCAGGCAATTCAGTACAGCAGGGTAATTACAGAGTGTTGAACACAGGACTTGCAGCAAAGGAGCTTGCACTCTAACTCTGTCTGATCCTGGAATGTAGCAATTCTTCACCAAGGCCCATTAACCTAAGTCTGACTTTATATCCTTGATTATGGCTTAAATAAGTACCTCCTCTGTTTCTCTCAGTACCTCTGGCTCCTCTGATCTTTGCCTCAGTCTCTCCCAGCTTCCTCAGGCTCTAGAAACTTCTGAGCTCTCGTCTAGACTGCTTCTGCACTCCACACTAGATCAGGTTACACTGCCTTTCCCTTCCTTGACTGGGCCTTATATAAACTAGGGCTCTCTAGCTCCCTCTAATGCCTAAGAGCTGGAATGACACCCCTAGCCGGCCTGTACATGCAAGTTTCAGTAACAGGGAAAATACACACATTACATGACATTTTATAAAACTGACATATAACAACTCCCCATAATTAGGAGGGACGACAGCACACCAAGTGACACTTTGGTAGTGACGGGTATTACAACTCCCGTACACTACATACCCCACTGCTTTAAGCTGAGTACGACCTCGTACTCCATCATGGGTCGCCCAACTGGAATCTCTACCTGAAATAGAAAAAGAGACATGCAGGCATACATATATGCAATTCAACTGCATTTACATCAGGTCCAATTGGCAAAGGTGCAGGGTAGTGACAAGGGGCGTCGTTCTCTTCTCTCAGGATAATGAATGGAACGGGGGCGCTGACCTGGCACAGCGTAACAATATAACCAGGATAGTCCATGACAATGAATAAGTCCATGATAAAACAGTAGAAAACGGTATAAAAGTTCTTGGAGGCTCAAATAACAAACATGAGTCCGTACCCAGGTTATTTCTTATTAAATCACAGAGGCTCTCATGCGGTGGAGTCCATCTCTGGGCACATTACTTTTGTATGAAGTTGCACAATAAAATGACAGAATAACAACGGAACTACCCAGGGGTTTCCTGTGGGTGTAGCACAGGCAAGGGCTCACGTGGGGGAGTCCATTCTTGCGCACAAATGTCCAACAAGGTATTCCCAGTAACAACGGTTTGGGAGGAGACGCCACCAGAATAGTCAAAGTCTCCTAAACGGACTGGCGGGCGTCCCCTGGTCATCCGGGTAGACCTTCTCAGTACAGGGGTCTCCTCTTCCCTTAGCAACGAAGTAGAAGGGACAGGAGCAACAGGAGGGTCTCCATCAGCGAGACCCTGGTCAGGAACAACTGGAACAACTGGAACAACTGGAACAACAATATCCACAAGAGGGGGAACTGGATCCGGGGTATCCTGAACCGGCTCTGCTGGAGGTGAAGCTACAGTAGGTGCCGGAGCAGGCACCAGCAAGTTCAACCAAGGTGTCAGAAGCCAATGCATGGGATCAGCGTCATACCTCAGATTACTAACAGCCTGCATAGGATCCTCGGGCTGTATGGCTGACTCTGACACAGGATATTCAGATCCAGAACTCTCGGCACTAGGTTCTGGTGTCAGGCAGAGCTTCAACCGGTTTCGGTGTACAATTTGGGATCCCTTGTCTTCCCGGGTGATTTCATAAGTGTGAGTTCCAATATTTGGGATTGCAGTGACAACATAAGGACTTCGCTCCCACTTACTGTCCAATTTGCTGGTACGACGGTTATTCTTTAACCATACCACGGCCCCTATGGTCAAGGGTTCTGCCTGGGCTGCCTGATCATAGTCTTTCTGCTGCCGGTCTCTAGCAAAGTCCATACGTTCCTGAACAATGGCCTTGGCTGCATCCAATCGCCTTTGATGTTCAGCAACCCAGTCGGTGTTAGGTAATGGGTTAATGCAGTCAGGCACATGTACATCCAATGAATGATCAGCAGGCAATGTCCCTTGGCGCCCAAACATCAGGTAAAAAGGGGTATACCCGGTGGAACAATGTATGGTATGATTGTATGTGAACATGAGCTGTGGCAACAGACTGGGCCAATCTCCTCTGTTTTCAGGAGGCACGGCCCTCAGCATCTCTATCAAGGTCTGATTCATTTTTTCACATAATCCGTTACCTTGAGGATGGTAGGCCGTTGTCCGGATCTTCTTACAGTTGTGTAAGCGGCACAGTTCATGGAACAGATGAGACTCAAAAGCAGGTCCTTGGTCGGTGAGGATCTTTTCTGGACATCCATAGGGCAGGAGGAAGTGCTTCCAGAACATTTCGGCTGTAGTCTTGGCTGTCTGGTCTCTCACAGGCACTGCTACAACAAACTTTGTGAAATGGTCAATAATAGTCATGGCATAAACATACCCTGAGCGACTAGGCTCCAGTTTTACATGGTCGATGGCGACAAGTTCAAGAGGACGGGTACTTACAATGGGTCTCAGTGGTGCCCTCTGATCATGGTGCTCACTTCGTTTCAAGGCACAGGCTACACACTCTCGACACCACTTCTCCATGTCTTCTCTCATGCCCACCCAGTAAAACCGCTGGCGGATAGTAGCCTCAGTCTTTTGGACCCCAAAGTGGCCGGATTGATTGTGGTACATCTCCAACACCATACCTGCATCTCGTCGGGGTATGAGAATCTGGTGTACTCTTTCGTTGGACACTGGGTCTAGGCTCCTCCGTAGCAACAGGCCCTTTTGTATGAAGAGTTGGTGGCGCTGTCTCCATAGTTTGATGAGCTCAGGATCTGCACTCTTACGCCGAATCCTCTCAGGGGCTCTGCCACTGGTAATGAAGTCCAACAGCTCACCCAGCACTCTACTTTCAGACTGCAGTCTCACCCACCTTTCTTCTTTAGGTTCAGGCCTATTGGAGGATGAAGGAACTGCAGCTCTGTTATTGGTAGCTCGAGCCTGATCCTGTTGAGCAAATTTGTTATAGAAAGCCGGCATCTCTACATCTTCCCAAGCATCTCGCACATCATCAGGAGCTGTCTCTGTGGGAAGCCTGGATAAAGCATCAGCGTTATCATTAGTACGTCCAGCACGATACTTTACAGAGAAATTATAGTTGGCAAGGCGAGAGGCCCATCTCTGCTCCAAGGCCCCCAATCTAGCTGTATTTAGATGTGCCAGAGGGTTATTGTCAGTGAATGCAATGAACGGGGTGGCGGCTAGATAATCCTTGAATTTTTCTGTCACCGCCCACACTAATGCCAGGAACTCTAGTTTAAAGGAACTATAATTCTGGTCATTTTTCTCAGCTCCTTTCAGGGAGCGGCTTGCATATGCTATCACTCTCTCTTTTCCCTCTTGGATTTGGGCTAACACAGCTCCCAGGCCTTGCTTGCTAGCGTCAGTATAGAGATGGAAGGGCTTGCTATAATCTGGATAACCTAACACTGGAGGCTCGGTCAGTTTCTTTTTTAGCAATTGGAACGCTATCTCTCTTTCCTCATTCCACTCAATGGGCACAGGAGTTCTAGGACTCTTTTTGGGTTGCCCCCTCAAGAGCTCCTGGATAGGATCAGCTATTTGAGCAAAATGGGGGATAAAACGTCTATAGTAGCCGGCAAAACCCAGGAAACTTCTCACCTCTTTGACAGTAGTAGGAACCGGCCAATTACGGACAGCTGCCAATTTATCAGGGTCAGGTTGCACTCCCTCTCCGCTTACTATATGCCCCAGGTATCTTACTGCAGGTTTGAGCAGGTGACATTTGGATGGCTTTACCTTCAAGCCATATTTGATAAGGATTTCAAATACTTCTGCCAAATGTTTCAGATGGTCCTCATATGTTTTTGAGTACACAATGACGTCATCTAGATACAGCAGCACTGTTTCGAAGTTTTTGTGACCCAAACACCGCTCCATTAGTCTCTGGAAAGTCCCTGGGGCATTACATAGCCCGAACGGCATACAATTGAATTCGAACAGGCCCATGGGAGTGGTGAAGGCAGTCTTTTCTCTATCTGCAGGGGCCATGGGTACTTGCCAGTAGCCACTGGTCAAGTCCAATGTGGAGAAATAGGCAGAGGAGCCCAGAGCAGTTAGTGACTCCTCAATGCGGGGCAGTGGGTATGCGTCTTTGTGGGTTATTTGATTAATTTTCCTATAATCCACACAGAAACGGATACCCCCGTCCTTCTTCTTTACAAGGACCAGGGGTGCAGCCCACGGACTACGGCTGTCCCGGATTACATTAGAGTCTTTCATCTCTTGGATCATTTCCTTTACAGTCTGATATGAAGTAGGCGGTAAAGGTCTGTACCTCTCCTTGATAGGAGGATGAGAGCCAGTAGGTATAGTGTGTTGTATGGCACTCACCTCACCATAATCAGTGGCATGCTTACTGAAGGCCTGGTGGTGCTCTTTGACAAGCTGTATAATCCCTTCTTGTTGCCGTTGGGGGGTATTCTCGTCCCCGACATGGAGCTCTTCCCACCAGGGCACTTGTGGCTGGGTCACCGGCGAACATCCGCGGCTTGCAGCTGACGGCTTTTCTGTCACTGGAAGACGAATGATGTCTTGGAAGGACACCTGGGACAGCTGGGCAACAGGGCAATGCTTAGTAAGCGCAACAGGATGATTACTCAGATTAATCAGACGGACAGGTACTTTACCTTGGGAGACGTTCACCAGGCACTTGGCAGCTCTCACATAAGGATAATCCTCCATCTGGATCGGTTCCACCAGGGCTGGATAATCTCGGCCTTCGACTCCCAGGACAGCACGACACCACAAAAGAGTTTGAGAATTAGGAGGCAAAGTCACAGGCTTAATATCACGGATCCTGGCAGTACAAATTTCTCCTTTCTCATTAGCAAACCTCTGCTGGGCACTTAACACAGTAATAGTCTTTTGAATCACTCTCCTGGATGCAGAGGAAGCAGTGGGCAAAGTTTGATGTAATACAGCAAGTATTTCTGAATAACAGTTTTTGAAGACATTGGTGCCTAGAATGACAGGATGTCCTCCTCTGTCACCGGCTTGTACTACGATCACTCCCTGTTGAGGCAGGGTTACTTCTCCCACCTGCAGGGTGGGTTCCCAGTATCCATGAACCTTTACTGGTTTGCCATTGCTGGCGATAATCTCCACCCAGGATTCAGGCGGCTGGGTCAATTGGTTGGTGTCCCAGAACCTTTCAAAGGCGGGCAGCTGAATAGTAGTGACCTGAGACCCAGTATCTAATAAGGCTTCAAAGGGGACCCCGTTGATCTCTATATTGATTTTAGGATGGGATCCTACATACCGTGGCATCCAATTTGGATCTTCTGGACCTAGTGTTCTACCTCCCGAGGGGTGGTCCTCAGCCTCAGGGGTTGCCCGTTTAACTGCCAGCACGTGGATTCTGTGTGTCCCTGCTTTTTGCAATATGTACATACGGGCCGCTTACGGTTTTTATTGCGTCTCCCAGGATCCCTGGCGTGAGTCTCTTGGTAAGGAGGTGGGAACGGCCTAGGAGGTGACAGGAATTCTTCTTCTAGCATTATGGGTTTTTCCCACTCCTCTAATTTTCTGCACACCTTCTCTAGACTTTTAGTGAGGTGATTTACTTGCTCTGTCAGCATGGCAATAGTATCGGTAGCTGACACTTGAACAGCTTGGCCGGCCTCAGCTCGGTTAGTGACAAGCGGTTTTGGTCTGCAGGCTGATGACTCAGGTGGGGTGCTCAACTCAGGAGGTACTGCGGACCCCAGAATTTTTATAGCCAGTTCTTTAAAGTCCAGAAAGGCACTGTTAGGGTGCTGGGCGGACAGCATCTTTAATTGGGTCCTTGTTTGCTCACTAGACACCCCGGTTATAAATTGTTCCCTTAGGGTCTGGTCCCGGTTATCAGCCTCTTTGGGATCTATCTGAATTACAGCCCCTAAAGCCTCCTGAAGGGATAGGGCATAGTCACGGAGGGACTCACCGGACTTCTGTTTCTTGCCAAAGAAGTGCATCTTTACCTCTGAGGCAGTCCTAGTTTCAAAAGTGGCTCTGAGGCGGGTGAATATCTGTTCTAGAGTACTCCGCTCAGTAGCAGGCCAGGATAACACTTCCCTGCGGGCAGCTCCCTCCAGCTGCGCCAGCAGGATTTCCATTTGCTGGTCGGCATTTATAGGGTACAATCGGAATAGTGCCAGCAACTTTTCTTCAAAGTCCCTTAGGGTATGGGTCTCCCCCCTGTAGCGGGGGAACCATGGGGCCCCGAAATAGTAGGGCATGGTAAAGGGCATCATGCTGGGGGCCGCCGGATGACCAGGAGCCGCAAGCTCTCCTGGGGCCGGCTGCTCAGGCACTCCTGGCTCTGACATGGTAGTCTATTGAGAGGTGGCCGCTGGCGACTAAAGAGGCCGGTACACTCCCCTTCCCTCCGGTTACAAGTGCTTACCGGTATCTCCGGGCTTGCGCCGGTCAAGTCTCGCGAGGTTCCGGACGTCCTGAGCACCCGATGACGCAGGAGAAGCAGGGCCGCGGCGGTGCGATGATCAAGAGGGGCGGGACTCTCTGTGTCTTTGCAGGGATCCGCCCACGAATGTCCTCAGCGGCGCGGGAAACTTTACTCCAGGCAGCCGGTGGCTATCTTTAGCAAAACGCTGTCCATTCACTGACAGCAAGCAGGATTGTAAAAAGTCTATAAATCCACACTCCGATGCGGCGATTTTCTTCCTCTGTATAGCGCAATACTGCACAGCGCTTTTTGGAAGTTTTTGGTACACTTTGGGTATAATTTTCAGTCCACAAAGTTCACTTTCAATAAACAGGAAAATTGTCACTTTGGTCACAGGGCAACGGTACAAGGCACAAAGTTCACGCTTCTTGCACTATAAAGCGTGCGTATCCGTGTTCGTGACGCCAAAAGAGAGGTGCAGTGTACTCAAGTTGTGCGTAGTAGGTGTTTCTGAGTGTAGTAGTGCAATATACACTAACCTGGTACAGCTGACTCTCTGCAAGGGCAGGTATAGGTAGGAATAGTTCGTGACGCCAGTGCCAAGTAAACGGTGGCACGCCGTTTGCGGATGCAGGAATAATTTGAGGAAACGTGGTGTTAAAACAGAACTTCAACTTTAGTAGTTTGCAGGCAGAGACAATATTGGAAACGCAGTTCCTCAGCATACAGTCTATTTTGCAATTCGGTCGATGCAGGCAATTCAGTACAGCAGGGTAATTACAGAGTGTTGAACACAGGACTTGCAGCAAAGGAGCTTGCACTCTAACTCTGTCTGATCCTGGAATGTAGCAATTCTTCACCAAGGCCCATTAACCTAAGTCTGACTTTATATCCTTGATTATGGCTTAAATAAGTACCTCCTCTGTTTCTCTCAGTACCTCTGGCTCCTCTGATCTTTGCCTCAGTCTCTCCCAGCTTCCTCAGGCTCTAGAAACTTCTGAGCTCTCGTCTAGACTGCTTCTGCACTCCACACTAGATAAGGTTACACTGCCTTTCCCTTCCTTGACTGGGCCTTATATAAACTAGGGCTCTCTAGCTCCCTCTAATGCCTAAGAGCTGGAATGACACCCCTAGCCGGCCTGTACATGCAAGTTTCAGTAACAGGGAAAATACACACATTACATGACATTTTATAAAACTGACATATAACAACTCCCCATAATTAGGAGGGACGACAGCACACCAAGTGACACTTTGGTAGTGACGGGTATTACAACTCCCGTACACTACAGACCTCTCTCCTCTGTCTGGGTGCCGGGGCCTAAATATGTGACAGTGGCCTGTTCCAGTGGTGGGTGACGTGAAGCCTGATTCTCTGCTATGACATGAAGACTGATTCTCTGCTGACATGAAGCCTGAATCTCTGTTACGGGACCTCTCTCCTCTGCCTGGGTGCCTGGGCCTAAATGTGTGACAGTGGCCTCTTCCAGTGGTGGGTGACGTGAAGCCTGATTCTCTGCTATGACATGAAGACTGATTCTCTGCTGACATGAAGCCTGAATCTCTGTTACGGGACCTCTCTCCTCTGTCTGGGTGCCGGGGCCTAAATATGTGACAGTGGCCTGTTCCAGTGGTGGGTGACGTGAAGCCTGATTCTCTGCTATGACATGAAGACTGATTCTGTTCCAGTGGTGGGTGACGTGAAGCCTGATTCTCTGCTATGACATGAAGACTGATTCTCTGCTGACATGAAGCCTGAATCTCTGTTACGGGACCTCTCTCCTCTGCCTGGGTGCCTGGGCCTAAATGTGTGACAGTGGCCTCTTCCAGTGGTGGGTGACGTGAACCCTGATTCTCTGCTATGACATGAAGACTGATTCTGTGCTGACATGAAGCCAGATTCTCTGTTACGGGACCTCTCTCCTCTGTCTGGGTGCCGGGACCTAAATATGTGACAGTGGCCTGTTCCAGTGGTGGGTGACGTGAAGCCTGATTCTCTGCTATGACATGAAGACTGATTCTCTGCTGACATGAAGCCAGATTCTCTGCTATGGCATGAAGAGACTGATTCTCTGCTGACATGAAGCCAGATTCTCTGCTATGGCATGAAGAGACTGATTCTCTGCTGACGTGAAGCCCGATTCTCTGCTATGGGACCTCTGTCCAATTGATATTGGTTAATTTTTTTTAATTTTTTTTTTAATTTTAATTCATTTCCCTATCCACATTTGTTTGCAGGGGATTTACCTACATGTTGCTGCCTTTTGCAGCCCTCTAGCTCTTTCCTGGGCTGTTTTACAGCCTTTCTAGTGCCGAAAAGTTCGGGTCCCCATTGACTTCAATGGGGTTCGGGTTCGGGACGAAGTTCGGGTCGGGTTCGGATCCCGAACCCGAACATTTCCGGGAAGTTCGGCCGAACTTCTCGAACCCGAACATCCAGGTGTTCGCTCAACTCTAGTCATCAGTATAAAAATCTTGGAAAAGGTGAAAAGTGTCTCAATACTGAAGGGGTTAATGGAAAAATTATTAGGTTGTTTTACATTTTTGTGTATTTTCTATACTGTACTCCAAACAGGGTTGCCAACCGTCCAGAAATTTCTGGACAGTCCGTAAAAATGTGCAACTATTTTCCTGCGTCCGTAAAAATAAACAGATGTGTCCATGATTTTTTTAAGGCTGGTGGTATTTGACTAGATTATTTTGGTGGTAATTATCATCATTTTACAGCTCACAGTAAATGCTGGTAATGAGTTCTTATCAGTATACTGAGCTATAGACATGTATTACTAATAATCTTTATTATTCATTATGTTTTTCCAATTTGTCCTTCAAAAATGTTGGCTCTCCATAATTTTGGGATAAGTTGTCTAGAAAAATGAAAAATTCTGGTTGGCAACTCTGACTCCAATCGTGTTCCTTTTAGAAATTGTTCATTAGGGAAGTACCCAAAATTATTGTGCAATTTTTTTTAAGTGGAATTTTCTGTGAAACAGAGGAGACTTAAGAGGTTTTATTTAATACTTTGCATCTTTTAAAAAATTTATCAAAACTGCATTACACTGGAACTATGCTGATGGGCCTGACTGAACCGTTTAACCTTTGCTATATGCTATATTGAAGGTTAGTGACTAATCGCTGGCGATAATGCTGTGCTATTACTTTTTTAACCTTTTTTTTACTTGCCTGGTGTCACAATATGATAAGTGCAATTTCCTCTTTTTCTAAAGAACTGAGTTATTTGAATAGCATATTCTATTTATAAGATGGACAGTAAAATGGGCACAGTCTGCTGAATGTCAGGCACCAACTTTTACAGTTCTGAAACGAACATCTTCGTCTTAGGGTTCATGCACACGGACGTATTTTGCATCCATGTCCGATCTGCATTTTCTTGTGGATTGCACATGGACCCATTCATTTCTATGGGTCTGTAAAAACAAAACAACATTCCATTAACTGAGGTCAAATGACTGCTGAGGCCAAACACTGGCTGCAGCAGCGACCTGTCGCCCATGTGGCCCATGACCCAGTGACATACTGCATGGGTAACAGGTTACCGCTACAGGATGTTGATTCCCAGAGACCCGGGAACTGCCGAGGCGGCCGTAGAGGTATTGAAACAGTCCGGCCACTCTGTGAGGTCTGTTAAAAAAAGTTTAAAGGGGCTGTTCCCTTCTGAAATATTCAGGATAGGTCATCAATATCAGATCAGTGGGGGGCCGACTTCTACAAGAGCTGTGTTCTCTTCTCTGTTTACCTGCTCGCCGTCGACATTTTAGCAGTGAGCAGTGTAATTACAGCTCCTCCGTCCTATTCACTTTAATGGGACAGCTCTCCCCTATTCACTTGAATAGGAAGGAGCCATCACATTGAAGTGAATAGGATGGTGAAGCTGTAATTACAGAGAACTCTTTCTCTTCTTACAGTTGATTCTCAGGGGTGCTGGCACTTGGCTACCCGCCAATCTTATACTGATGACCAGTGGCGTAACTAGAGTTCTATGGGTTCCAGGGCAAACTTTGAATTGCCCCCCCTCCCCCACGATTCAGTGGTGCGGCACTAATGTCTGAATTCAGAAAGGGGGGACCGTGCCGGCTATATGAGGGCAGGGGGCAGCAGCAAATAATGAGGGGGCAAAATGAAATATATACACAGAGAGGCAAAAAATGAAATATATAGAGGGAGTGGGGGCAAAATCAAATACATTGAGAGAGGGGGCCACTGACAAAACCTTGGCAATAATCACCATGAGCACCGCTGTACCCCGCTGGACATATGAGGGCAATGCACGGCACTGGCAGCATTGGCACGGCAGTGCCATGCCCTGCCCTCATATGGCCGGCAGGACACGGTGGTGCTCCTGGGTATTATTGCCAAGGTTTTGTCAGTGGCCCCCTCTCTCACTATATTTCATTTTGCCCTATATATTTCATTTTTTGCCGCTCTCTGTATATATTTGATTCATTTTGCCCCCTTATTATTTGCTGGCTGCTGCCCCCTGCCATCATATGTCCGGCGCGGGCCCCCCCTTTCTGAATTCAGAGTCAGACATTAGTGCTGCTGCCTGCCGCACCACTGATCATCCCCCCCGTATGAAGCCCGTGTGTGTCATACATTACAGCTCCCTACTCGCGGGCTGAGAGCTTCAGTCGCGCAATCCTGTCGGCGCCGCCGCGTCATTCAAGCTGTGATCCCGTGAGAGCGAGACCCGTGACCTCCCACGGCGGGTCTGTCTCACGCTGACAAGTTAGAATTGAGCGCATCTCACCTCCCGAGGGCCCACCCCGCCACACTTTAAAAAAAGCAGCCACACAAAAAAAAAAGCACTTGCGGGGCTGCAGCCCCCCCCCCCCCCCCCCCCCCGCTGATGACCTATACGGAGCATAAGTCATCAATATTACAAAAGCGGCTCAACCCCTTTAAACCACAAAAATACCTGTTGGATATTGGTTATTACACAGTGTTTATATATTGACACCATATTTTACACCACTGTACAGAGGACCAGTGGCGTACATAGAGAAGTAAGAGCCCCATAGCAAGGATCAAACCAGGCATGCCAACACAGGACAGAAGGGTTTCCGCCTGAACCTCATTTTAATGACCCTTGGGCCATTTTTTCCACTGCCTTATTTGCTAAAAGTTGTTCCTTTAGAGCAGTAAAACAAAAAAAAATATAAGAAGGGACAACCACATTGGCGTGTAGTGCTGCATTATTATTATTTTTTTATATTAATCCAGACCTCTAAGTCCACCTAATCTCCTTTCTGCCGACCAAACACTAAGAATGTCCTTTCAGTGCTCCCTTACAATAATGATGCCCCTTTAATGCTCCTCAGACAGTATGATATCCCTTTAGTGCTCCACAGAGTATGATACCTCCTAAGTGCACCCTCACAGCAGGGTGATCTCTTAGTGCCCCTGACACATTGAGATGCCTCATTAGTTCCTCCCCACAGAGTATGAATACCCTAAGTGCCCCCTCACAGTAGTAATGCCCTCTCTGTTCCCCTTCACAGTAATAATCCCCATTGTGCCCCCTTCATAGTAATAATCCCCATTGTACCCCCTTCAAAGTAATGATGCCCATTATGCCCCTAAATAGTAATAATGCCCATTGTGCCCCCTTAATAGTAGTAATGCCCATTGTGCCTCCTTCACAGTAATAATGCCCATTGTGCCCCTTCACAGTTGTAATGCCCTCTGTGCCCCCTCCATAGTAGTAATGCCCTCTGTGCACTGTGCCCCCTACAGAATAGAAATGCCCATTGTGCCCCCTCTACAGTAGAAATGCCCATTGTGTCCCCTTCACATTAGCAATGCCCATTGTGCCCCCTCCAGAGTACAAATGCCCATTGTGCCTCCTTCACATTAGCAATGCCTATTGTGCCCTCTCCAGAGTATAAATGCCTATTGTGCCCCCTTAATAGTAGTAATGCCCTCTGTGCTATTAATGCCCATTGTGCCCCCTTCACAGTAATAATGCCCTCTGTGTTAAAAACAAACAAACAAACAAAAAACAACAACACAGTAACTACTCACCTTGTCCCATTCCTGAAGTTCACAGTCCTCTCTCCCCTGCAGACACAGATCGCTCTGCAGCACTGTGTGGGTGGAGCTTATGCAGATTTCCGTGCTGAATGGTGGAGCAGGGAGAAGTCTTCCTGCTTCACCATTCTGTGCGTCGCCGGCCTGAAGAAGGAGAGGAGCGTGGGGAGCTGAGCGGTGAGTGAAAGGACCCAGCTCGCTGCACTCCTGCAATGAGCACTTCCATCTGTATTGATGGAAGCGCTCATTGCTTCTGGACTCTGGCACCCCGAGAGATGGCACCCAGGTGCATGCAGGGTCCGGACAGCTGGCAACCGCGGTCTGGATTCGGACCGTGGTCCACCAGTTGAGTACCTCTGCTTTAGAGGGTAGAGTCCTGACCAAGTTGTAGAAGAGGGGATGATCCCAACTGGTCCCCCTTCTTGCCCAATGGCAGTTGCTTGCAAACTATAGGGAAAAAAACACTAGCCTATGTGTGCTCCCATGGTCCCAGCCACCAAATAGGCCAGTGTTTTTTCCTATAATGTTTAAGCCTGGCCACTGCTGCTGGATTGCAGGGTTGTCGTAACCATGGAAACGAGCAGTGTATAATTTGATGGAAAATGAATCCAGCCAGCAAGGAAAGCAATATGGACAATAACAATATATTAACTAGATGGTGTCGTTTCTGAAGAAACCACAGGATGTTGGCTTGAAATCTGATTGGCTGTTTGTGGCTCCACCCACTTTTTAAAATTTAAACCCAAGTCATCCAATGACTGACTGCCAAATTTGAGGACCCTACCATTAATAGTCAAAGAGCTGCAGTAATTTAAATTTTCCCATATAAAACAAATGGCTGAAATGTGATTGGCTGTTAAAGGCTCCACCCACTTTTCCTAAATTCTAACCACACTCACCCAGTGACCCATGGTGCCAGTTTGGGTACTCTGGCTTTTATATTGTAAGAATAACAGCTTTTTACATTTTCTTATTGAAGTCAATAGGGAAAATCTGATTGGTTGTGTGTGGCTCTGCCCACTTTTTAAATTTTCATTCCTGTCACCCAGTAACTGAATGTACCAAGTTTGAAGACCCTGCCATTAACATTGTAAGAATGGGAGCAATTTAAATATTCCCATTGAATAGCACTAGGTAATATTTTATTCGCTGTTTTAAGCTCCGGACAGTTTTCAGAATTTTAAGCCCAGTCACCCAGTCATGGCCTGTGCCAAGATTGGGGCCTCTGGCTTTAATACTGTGAGAATGGCAGTATTTGAAAGTTTTACATTGAAGTCAATAGGTGAAATCTGATTAGCTGTTTTAGGCTCCACACACTTTTCCTAAATTTTGACCGCAGTCACCTAGTGAGTAATTGTGCTAAGTTTGGGACACTTGGCATTTAAACTGTGATAATAGCAGCAGTTTATCTGCTTTTCATTAAGGTCAAAGGCTGAAATCTGATTGGCTGTTGTTGCCCCGCCCCTTTTTTTCCTCATTGTGAACCACAGTCACCCAGTGACTAACACTTTAAGGTTTGGGAATTGTGGCATTTAACGTGTAAAAATGGCAGCAGTTTTATTGTTTTCTATTGAAAATCAATGAGTGAAATTTGATTAGTTGTTGGCTCCACCCACTTTTTTAATTTTTTCCAATGAAAGTCTATGACAAAAAGTGGGGTCTTCGGGGGGGCCGCCCTAGGGGCCCGGAGGGTGGGATCGGTTAACGAAGCACAAGCAAGCTATTTGGGTATGTGCCGAACAAGTGTGCAAAGTTTGGTAATTGTACTCCTAAAACTGTGGGAGGAGTAGCGTATAGAAAATAGCTACATTTTCATTGGCCGTTGCTAGCTCCGCCCACTTTGGGTGTCCCCTCAAAATTTACCCTTTCATTTGGGTTGACACCAACAATATGTGGTCCGAGTTTGGGGAGTGTAGCTTCAAAACTACGAGTGGGAGTGATTTGAAAATTTTCCCTGTCAAAGTCAAGGGCAAAAAAGGGGTATTTGGTGGTCCACCGCAGGGGCCCAGAGGGTGGGATCGCTTATTAAAGCACAAGCAACTTACCTCACTGTAGGTCGAAGAAGTGTGAAAAGTTTGGCATTTGTAACCCGAAAACTGTAGGAGGAGTAGCGTATAGAAAATGGGGGGGAGGAGAAGAAGAATAAAATGGAATAATAAGCTGAAACAATCGAATAACAGGATGTTACAGAAGAACAGGATGTTACAGAAGAACAGGACGTTACAGAAGAACAGGACGTTACAGAAGAACAGGACGTTACAGAAGAACAGGACGTTACAGAAGAACAGGACGTTACAGAAGAACAGGACGTTACAGAAGAACAGGATGTTACAGAAGAACAGGACGTTACAGAAGAACAGGACGTTACAGAAGAACAGGATGTTACAGAAGAACAGGACGTTACAGAAGAACAGGATGTTACAGGCTTTTTCATGCCAACATAAGTTTCTTATATTTACTTTGTCTACATGATGAATGCCATTTGCTGAATTGAGACAACCCCTTTAAGTTTGTGGATCCCACAAACAGCACCTCAGATCACAGGTTCCTTTTCACGCTACGTTTATGCTCATAGCATTCTTGAAAAGGATGTTCCTGAAGGAGTCTTGGAATATGACTTGTGTATTAGATAAACTGAAATAGCAATATGTGCACAGATCTGGCTTTGGTTCTCATGAGCGCAGAGCAGGGATAAGGTTTGCTATGTAAATTGTAGTTTATATAGTTTTAAAAGGGTTGTCCAGACATTAAAAAAAATTTAAAACAGTTGAGAATGTTTTAAAATATTGAGTACTAATACCCTTCTGATCCCCACTGCTCCTGCTGCGTTGCTTCCTAGGTCCCAGGGACGGACTGGCCGTAGACCATACAGGGAAATTTCCCATTGGGCTGATGCCCAGAGGGCTGCCTGAACCCACCGTATGGCCACCAGCTGGGTGCATAATGGTCTGACTTCTGATTTTAACTGTGTCACTATCCTCAGGAAGATCATACAGTTGAATACTGTGGTAAAGATGACCATATTTTGTGGTGCACTGTGGTATTTGTATCTGCTGAGGCAGTAGTCTGTGCTGTGGTATTTGGTACTGCTGGGGCGGTATTCTGTGCTGGACTGTGGTATTGATGGCTGCACCTACTTCTGTCTCTGCCTACTTATGCTGGCCCTATGTACTTGTGTTGGCCCTGCCTTCTGTCAATTTGGACCCCCCTTCAACATGAGCCCACTTAGCGGGACCTGGGGGTGTGGTTTTAAAGTCCGTCTTTTGAGGGTGGCCTGAATGGCCACCCTACCTGCCCCCTGAACTGTGACCTCCACAACACTCTGCTCCCTTAACACTGTCATCCACAGCACCCTGCCCCTTTAAAGCTGACCTGCAGCAGTGAAGAAAAATGGCTGGGTTGTTATGGAAACCTGGTGTAAAACTGTGTGTATGTGGAGACTAAAGACCTACGAGCTTCTATTGGCTGATAAGGGACATGTGTCCGTGTGTATGGCAGTTGGGATATGAAGAGAAAAACCTGCAGGCTTCTATTGGCTAATGTAGGTCATGTGATGTGCCATAATTGCATTTTTTTTTTTTGAAATATCTCAGGAACGGTAGGTGCTAGAGAGCTGAGACCCGGTCTAAAACCGGGTCTAGAGATTGTAAATGCGACGGTGCGGATTCCTTTAGCGGACATACACACACACACACACACACACACACACATACATACACTTAGCTTTAAATATAAGATTTTCGAAGCGCCATTCATTCCATGGCACTGTACATATGATAAGGGGTGCACATACATAATACAGACAATTGCAATAAGCGCGAACAAGACGAGTTACAAACTGGTACAGAAGGCGAGAAGGCCCTGACAATCTACAATATGATGAACAGGCTACACAGTTCGTAGTGACAATATCATTTTACTGCATTGTCCAAAGCTTCAGTGGGACATTACATCATTATGGATCAAACTTCATTGTGTCCGACAGCCAGATTTATGTGCCATTACATCACTATAGATGAGAATTTACTATGGAAGTCATACATAGAAGTCACCTTTACTCGCCATGAAATGTGAAAAATTGAAATTTTTCTTAACGACATTTGGGCCAGATGGAGTTTGCATAATATATTTTTCACATGAGAACAAAAGGCGAGACAAACTCACATCCTCTTGGATTGACCCAAGCATGCACAATTTGTTTGTGCTTGTACCATATAATCTGATGAGTTCAGCAACCATCCGTCTTGTTCTTATAAGGGGCTGTTTGCATGTGTGAGTCAGGGGTAACCTGGGGCTATATAAATATATACATACATATATAGAAGATCAGCATGCTGCATTGTTTTATGGCACAATGACAAGCCAGAAAGCTGTTCAGCTCTTCAAACCCTTGAGCCGGCCATTTCATCTGTGCTGTGGGTTAAATGTACGCGGCTTCTCCGCCTCGCCATGCTTGTTTTACTTGATAATATCATTAAGAAATGCAAAGAAAAGTAGCTGTCAGGACAGACCAGCGTTGGCAGAATCTCAACATGTCTGAGCCAAGAAGTGCAGTCTAGAGGCTCTCGCAGAAGACTTTTCCTGAAATCACCTTATTTGAACATATCCCTTGCTGAAATCTGATACCTAAGAGTTAGGAAATGCATGAGTTCAGTTCAAAACATCCATATAAATGTGTGCTCATTACAAATACATTCTCAATAAACCACCAAAAAGGAGACGTCAAATTAGAGAGAGCGATCGGTTGAAGTCTTACCACAAATACTCTAGGGGGTATGTATTATTGCTGGTAGGCTATGAATACTCGGGTTTGACTCTTTCGCAGAGTTACGACTCGTCCATTATATCATATATATGTACATTATGCAGAGAAAATTTTGTCTTTAGATTAAATTGTGGTCCCTTTCATCTAGGGAGGTTGTAATGTAATTACCATTTATGTTTCAGTTATATGAGATGTTACTAAACAGAGAAAAGGTATTTTGCATTCAGTAGTTAAAGGGCATCAGTCAGCAGATTTGTACCTATGAAACTGGCTGACCTGTTACATGTGCGCTTGGCAGCTGAAGGCATCTGTGTTGGTCCCATGTTCATATGTGCCCGCATTGCTGATAAAATTATGTTTTAATATATGCAAATGAGTCTGTAGGAGCAACGGGGCGTTACCTTTAGAGGCTCTGCTCTCTCTGCAACTGCTGCACCCTCTGCACTTTGATTGACTTTAGGAGAAGTCGGGGACAGTAGTGATCATGTTACACTACCTGCCTCTGTCAATCAAAGAGCAGAGGGGGCAGCAGTTGCAGAGAGGGCAGAGCCTCTAGGAGTCATGACAATGCCCCAGTTGCTCCTAGAGGCTAATTTGCATGTATTTAAACATCATTTTTATCAGCAATGGGGGCATGTATGAATATGCAATTTGCAACATGTCAGCCAGTTTCATAGGTATAAACCTGCTGACAGATGCCCTTGTGGTGTCGTTCTGTATGCAAAAATGAGGTTTTGGCAGCACTACTGATCCCAGTTTTGGGGAAGACATTAGAAGTACCTTTATAGGTGGTGGTGCACACAGGTGGGGATCCTGGCCAAAGGTCCCAGCGTCTCAATATAATATAATGATCCGCAGAACTCGCCAGTGTAGAAAATGAAGATGGTGGTGTATTCACAAAAACAGCATGGTTATAGCGACGTTTTCGACCGTCTCCGGTCTTTTTCAAGCTGCTTGAGAAAGACCGGAGACGGTCGAACGTCGCTATAACCATGCTGTTTTTGTGAATAAACCACCAGCTTCATTTTCTACACTGGCGAGTGCTGCGGATCATTATATTATATTGCGGTGTCGTTCTGCCACTAATAGAGGGAGTGCAGAATTATTAGGCAAATGAGTATTTTGACCACATCATCCTCTTTATGCATGTTGTCTTACTCCAAGCTGTGTAGGCTCGAAAGCCTACTACCAATTAAGCATATTAGGTGATGTGCATCTCTGTAATGAGAAGGGGTGTGGTCTAATGACATCAACACCCTATATTAGGTGTGCATAATTATTAGGCAACTTCCTTTCCTTTGGCAAAATGGGTCAAAAGAAGGACTTGACAGGCTCAGAAAAGTCAAAACTAGTGGGATATCTTGCAGAGGGATGCAGCACTCTTAAAATTGCAAAGCTTCTGAAGCGTGATCATCGAACAATCAAGCGTTTCATTCAAAATAGTCAACAGGGTCGCAAGAAGCGTGTGGAAAAACCAAGACGCAAAATAACTGCCCATGAACTGAGAAAAGTCAAGCGTGCAGCTGCCAAGATGCCACTTGCCACCAGTTTGGCCATATTTCAGAGCTGCAACATCACTGGAGTGCCCAAAAGCACAAGGTGTGCAATACTCAGAGACATGGCCAAGGTAAGAAAGGCTGAAAGACGACCACCACTGAACAAGACACACAAGCTGAAACGTCAAGACTGGGCCAAGAAATATCTCAAGACTGATTTTTCTAAGGTTTTATGGACTGATGAAATGAGAGTGAGTCTTGATGGGCCAGATGGATGGGCCCGTGGCTGGATTGGTAAAGGGCAGAGAGCTCCAGTCCGACTCAGACGCCAGCAAGGTGGAGGTGGAGTACTGGTTTGGGTTGGTATCATCAAAGATGAGCTTGTGGGGCCTTTTCGGGTTGAGGATGGAGTCAAGCTCAACTCCCAGTCCTACTGCCAGTTTCTGGAAGACACCTTCTTTAAGCAGTGGTACAGGAAGAAGTCTGCATCCTTCAAGAAAAACATGATTTTCATGCGGGACAATGCTCCATCACACGCGTCCAAGTACTCCACTGCGTGGCTGGCAAGAAAGGGTATAAAAGAAGAAAATCTAATGACATGGCCTCCTTGTTCACCTGATCTGAACCCCATTGAGAACCTGTGCTCCATCATCAAATGTGAGATTTACAAGGAGGGAAAACAGTACACCTCTCTGAACAGTGTCTGGGAGGCTGTGGTTGCTGCTGCACGCAATGTTGATGGTGAACAGATCAAAACACTGACAGAATCCATGGATGGCAGGCTTTTGAGTGTCCTTGCAAAGAAAGGTGGCTATATTGGTCACTGATTTGTTTTTGTTTGGTTTTTGAATGTCAGAAATGTATATTTGTGAATGTTGAGATGTTATATTGGTTTCACTGGTAAAAATAAATAATTGAAATGGGTATATATTTGTTTTTTGTTAAGTTGCCTAATAATTATGCACAGTAATAGTCACCTGCACACACAGATATCCCCCTAAAATAGCTAAAACTAAAAACAAACTAAAAACTACTTCCAAAAATATTCAGCTTTGATATTAAGTTTTTTGGGTTCATTGAGAACATGGTTGTTGTTCAATAATAAAATTAATCCTCAAAAATACAACTTGCCTAATAATTCTGCACTCCCTGTATAGGGTATCACCACAAGGTGCGGTGTTGTGGCGCTTGTGACGCAGCCATGCTGCATTCAAGTACAGTGCGGCCATACGGGCCGCAGGGGACTCTACCTAAACTAATGAAGACCGCACTGTTCAATGGATCTGTATTGTTAATGGCCACACGGTACCTTCACATGGCCATTAATAATATATACAGATCCACTGAACAGTGTGGTCTTCATTAGTTTAATTAGACCATGGTGTGGCCCACATGGCTGATTGGTACTCAAACGCAGTACAGCCGCATCACAAGCACTACGCGTGAACGCCATGTGATCGTACCCCAAATACCACCATTTATCAAAACTGCAACAAAGGAGAGAAAAGAAAAAACCCTGCGGCACTCTGTGTGTAACATACGATTGCAGAAAATTCATAGTCCAAAATAAACGCACTTCTTTCTCAGATAATTGTGTGATTTTCATCTCTAGAGTGCGAGTACTCATTGCTTGCCAGCTGTTAGTGTCAATACATTGTGCAAAAAACATGCCCGCATCCGCACAACCTAAATTAATCGCTGTTTCACAAGAGAAAAGTGCAGGTTCGGTGACTGTGTCCATTGTGATTTACCCACTCCTGTTGCAGCGTGCTCTGACTCATAGAACAAAAGTCCAAAGTAGTAATATGTAGAGGGTACGGTCGGCACTGCTGTAGGTGTGGGATTTTATTTGGTGCTGCACTGATCGAATGTGAGTAGTGGTGGTGCTCAGCATGAAAAACAAGTAGTATTTGCAACAAAGGAGAGAAAAGAAAAAAGAATGCGGAACTCACCAAAAAATACTCTTTGCAGCTTTATTCACATAAAAAGGTCAGCGTCATGCGGGCAAAACACAGCTAGGAGGCAACAGTCGTTTTGCGCTTGTTGCGCCTTTTTAAGCCATTAGTGACTGAATCGGCGTGGTTCATAAATGCTCCCACACTTTCGTCACCGATTAAATGAATGACACATGTATGAAGACCAATCAGAATCAAGGCAAACAAAAAAAAACACACATAAACTACTAATACTATAAAAACTCAAAAAAAAAAGTAATTTAAATGCTAAAGAAAAAAGAGCCCTACAGTGGCTTAGTAAGTATGACAACGGAGCGAGGCGCAGACGTAGCGCAGCGAGAATTGACTGGAAGGGGGAAGTTTCTAGGCCAGGATAGGGTTAAGTTGGAGGGGAAGGGGTGTAGTGTTTCAGGGGAGGGTTTGGGGGCGGTTTTGTATTTGCGCGCGCTGTTTATAGTCTGGGGTAGAGGCGGGAACAGCACCAGTGTCCGTTTCGCTTTGCGAAGGCAATACTATGTTTTTATAGGTGCATGATACGTTGGAACGTGCATCTTATGTGGTTTGGTAAGCTGAAAGCTGGGGGGCTCCTGTTGGGCTAAAAGGCCTACAGAGGTAGAGGAAGATATGGATTCTGGAGGATTTGGTGCCCTTGGGTCGGAGAGTGCGGCCGAGGGTAAAGGAAAGATGTGTGAAGTAAAGATCGCAGCTTGCTTGGGTTGCCTTCTAGGATCCTTCCGCAAAGTGAATGTTGTTACATTGTATTGATATGTTTACCTATATATATTAATGTATGCATTAAATGACGTTGGATAATATTGTTGTTTAATAAACGGCTGCTATGGCCTTTTCCACCAAGAATTTGGATTCCGTGTGTTTACTGGGGGAGGGGATGAGTTGTTGGTGGAAAAGGTCTGGAATGATCTTACCTCCTTAAGGCCTCTTTCACACTTGCGTTGTCCGGATCCGGCGTGTACTCCACTTGCCGGAATTACACCCCGGATCCGGAAAAACGCAAGTGTACTGAAAGCATTTGAAGACGGATCCGTCTTCAAAATGCTTTCAGTGTTACTATGGCAGCCAGGACGCTATTAAAGTCCTGGTTGCCATAGTAGGAGCGGGGGAGCGGTATACTTACAGTCCGTGCGGCTCCCGGGGAGCTCCAGAATGACGTGAGAGCGCCCCATGCGCATGGATGACGTGCCATGCGAACACGTGATCCATGCGCTTGGGGCGCCCTGACGTCACTCTGGAGCGCCCCGGGAGCCGCACGGACGGTAAGTATGCTGCTCCCCCGCTCCCCGCTACACTTTACCATGGCTGCCAGGACTTTAGCGTCCCGGCAGCCATGGTAACCATTCAGAAAAAGCTAAACGTCGGATCCGGCAATGCGCCGAAACGACGTTTAGCTTAAGGCCGGATCCGGATCAATGCCTTTCAATGGGCATTAAATCCGGATCTGGCCTTGTGGCAAGTCTTCAGGATTTTTGGCCGGAGCAAAAAGCGCAGCATGCTGCGGTATTTTCTCCGGTCAAAAAACGTTCCGTTCCGGAACTGAAGACATCCTGATGCATCCTGAACGGATTTCACTCCATTTAGAATGCATTAGGATAAAACTGATCAGGATTCTTCCGGCATAGAGCCCCGACGACGGAACTCTATGCCGGAAGAAAAGAACGCAGGTGTGAAAGAGCCCTAAGTCAGTGGAGTGACCTGACTGTTAAACCGTTCGACAAGGGTGGGAACATCATGGTTATGTACACTACTTCATATGTGAAAGAAGCAGAATTGAAAAATGTAAATGTCTATGCTCCCCTATAAATTTATCCCACATATGCATATAAGAAACAGTTAAGGTCCCTATTGTGGAAATATGCTGATAAGGGAGTTCTCTCCACGGTTACCTCGGAGAGGCTGTTCCCTCAATTTCCGGTTAAACCTGTGTGGTATTGCATACCAAAAGTGCATAAATCACTGGTGGACCCACCTGGGTGCCCCATCATCGCTGGAATTGGCTCAGTTACTGAGCCTCTTTCCCAATATATTGATTGGCTTTTATGCCCATTATTGAAGGGAATTCCCTCATTTTTGAGGGACACCGGTGACTTTTTGGATGCAATAAAAGAACTAGAATGGCAGGATGGTTTTGCATTAGCATCCATCGATGTAAAAAGTTTATATACTAGAATACTGCAGGAGTTGGGGGTACAGTGTGTCCGCAAAATTTTGGAGAGAAATAATAAATCGGAGATTCTTGTGGATTTTGTTTCGGAAGCATTGCATTTTATTTTAACACACATTGCATTTATGTTTAATAAGAACTGGTTCATACAACACTCAGGGACAGCGATGGGGACACCAGTGGCTTGCACTTTCGCTAACCTCTTCCTCTCAGTTTTTTAAGAGAAATACATATTTACAGTTGATAACCCATTTGTATGTTACATCAAGACTTTTTTTCGATTCACTGATGATGTGTTCAACCTATGGATGTGGACCACCGTGCAGTTTGATGAATTCGTGGCGTACCTTAACACTATAAACCAGATGAATATGTGATTCACGAGTAAGATTAGGGCTCATGCACACGACCGTTGCATCCGCGTCAGTTCCGTCATTTTTCACAGTTTAGCGGAGGTCCCATTCATTTCTATGGAGCTGTGAAAAAAAACTGATAGTTTTTTCTTCGCGTCCGTGATCCGTGATTCCAGTCCATCAAAAAAATATAACCTGTCCTATTCTTGTCAGTGGCAAACGGAGAGCAGACCCATTCAAGTCAATGGGTCTGTCAAAAAAAAACGGATGCACAACAGGTGTCCGTTTTTTTTCTACAAGACTTTGGTGCAATAAAATTACACTTTTCATTAACCTTCCTTTTTTTCCCCCTGTCAGACAAAAAAAAAGGAAGACACAAGGAAACACAACTGAAGCAAAATCGGACACGGACCACTGAAGCCAAATCACTGACAGTGAAAAAACACTGTCGTGTGCATGGGGCCTAATTGTGAGGAGTTAGAACTTTTGGACATTAAAGTGGAAATCAGAGGTGGCACCATTCACACCAATATATATAGAAAACCGACCTCTACGAATTCACTGCTGCACTGCGATTCCTTCCATCCACCTCATGTAAAGTCATCTGTACCATACGGCCCATTTTTGCGACTCAAAAGAATTGTGTCATATTTTGACCAATCAGAAATAGTAGAAAACCGTCTCTTGCAACGCGGCTATCCAGACAAGGTAATTGATAGAGCATATATAAATGCATCCAGCCCCCAAGAGGTTAACCCTAGGTCTGAAGCTAATAAGGAGAGAGCAGTGTTCACATTTGACTACTCCCCTATGGCTGTCGCCATCAGGAGTGCTATTCTTAACAATTGGCACATTTTAGCACAGGATAATGTCTTGAAAGAAAAAACACAATGTACTCCTATTGTCAGCTTTTGTCACGGCTGTATGTGAGCAACAAGAGCATACACAGTAAATAGAGCTACTGACCGGACCCAAACTAGGGAGGATAAAGGGTGACCCCTGTCAGACCCTCAAAGCTCTCCCTATGCTGCTAAAGCACATGCCCGGATCCAAATGGTGGAACGAGGCATGCCCGCGTACCTAAGACTGATGACCACTGTAACCCCTACAATAGTGGAAGGGGCACGGCCACCGGTGCCCTGCTCAGTATATGGAGGGAACCGTGGTCGCCTCAGATCCAGTCAGAAAATAAACAGATACACTACAATGTCTGCACACTTAGCTGAAGGAGCTGCAGCAGCAGAGAAGACGGATCCAAAGACAGCTGGCAATATCCGGAGTACTTGCTGCAGCAGAACACAGGTCCAGTGAAATGATAGCTTACAAGTGAAGATACTCAAGCAAGAGCTACAACTCCAATGAGAAATATAATCCACACCCTACAAAAGGAGGAGGGGTGATTTAAAGGCCGGGAAATCAAACGCAGGAGGAACAGCTGGGAGGAAGGAAACAGAAAGTAAAAACCTCATCACAGGGGCGGAGAAACAGAGCAGTGAGAATTCCTCCAAGCTCTAGTAGTGACAGTACCCCCCCCTCTACGGGTGGACTCCGGACACCCAGGACCCACCTTCTCAGGATGAGCCCTATGAAAAGCCCTGATGAGGCGAGTGGCTTTAATGTCCGACACCGGAACCCACATCCTCTCCTCAGGACCATAACCCTTCCAATGAACGAGGTACTGAAGAGAACCGCGGACAATGCGAGAGTCCACAATTCTGGAAACCTCAAACTCCAGATTGCCATCAACCAAAATCGGAGGAGGAGGCAAAGAGGAGGGTACCGTGGGCTGGACATATGGTTTTAAGAGAGATCTGTGAAATACATTATGTATCTTCCAAACCCGTGGAAGATCAAGACGGAAGGCAACAGGATTGATGACTGACAAGATTTTATAAGGCCCAATAAACTTGGGACCCAATTTCCAGGAGGGAACCTTCAGTTTAATATTTCTTGTAGACAACCACACCAGATCACCCACATTCAGGTCCGGACCAGGCACACGTCTCTTATCAGCCACACGCTTATACTTCTCACTCATCTTTCTAAGATTACTCTGAATCTTTTGCCAAATGGTCTTGACAAAGACGAGGAAAATCTCTCCTCCTCAGGTAAACCAGAAAGAGCCCCTCCCGAGAATGTCCCAAACTGCGGATGGAACCCATATGCACCAAAGAATGGTGACTTATCAGAAGATTCCTGACGACGGTTGTTCAGAGCAAACTCAGCAAGAGGGAGAAATGAACACCAATCCTCCTGGTTCTCTGCCACAAAACAGCGCAAATATGTCTCCAGATTCTGATTGAGACGCTCAGTCTGACCATTCGACTGCGGGTGAAAAGCAGAAGAGAAGGACAGCCGAACCCCCAGGCGAGAACAGAAAGCCTTCCAGAACCTGGACACAAACTGCGTGCCTCTATCGTAAACAATATCAGAGGGAATGCCATGCAATTTAACAATATGGTCGACAAAACCTTGCGCCAACGTTTTAGCATTGGGTAAACCAGGGAAAGGTACGAAATGAGCCATCTTGCTAAAACGGTCCACCACCACCAGGATCACCGACTTCCCTGAGGAACGAGGAAGATCCGTGATAAAGTCCATTGACAGGTGTGTCCAAGGATGGGAAGGTATGGGTAACGGGAGAAGGGAACCTGAAGGCCGTGAACGAGGGACCTTAGCGCGAGCGCACGTCTCACAAGCAGCCACAAAACCCTCCACCGACTTACGAAGAGCCGGCCACCAAAATCTCCGAGCAATGAGATCTACCGTGGCTCTACTCCCGGGGTGACCAGCAAGAACAGTATCATGATGCTCCTTGAAGAGTTTGTGACGTAGCTCAGGAGGCACAAACAACTTCCCAGAAGGACAACGGGCAGGTGCCTCAGTCTGGGCAGCCTGGACCTCGGCCTCCAAATCAGAATATAGAGCAGAAACAACTACCCCCTCCGCCAAAATGGGACCCGGGTCCTCAGAGTTTCCTCCTCCCGGAAAACAGCGAGAGAGAGCATCAGCCTTCACATTTTTGATCCCAGGGCGGAATGTAACAACAAAATTGAATCTGGAGAAGAACAGAGACCATCTGGCCTGTCTCGGATTCATACGCCTGGCCGACTCCAAGTATGCCAGATTCTTATGGTCGGTAAAAACGGTGATAGGGTGCCTGGCCCCCTCCAATCAATGGCGCCATTCCTCGAAAGCCAACTTGATGGCCAACAACTCCCTATCTCCCACATCATAGTTTTTCTCTGCCGGGGAGAGTTTTTTAGAGAAAAAGGCACAGGGTCGCCATTTGGCAGGAGAAGGGCCCTGGGACAAAACCGCACCCACACCCACCTCGGAAGCATCCACCTCAACAATAAAAGGTAAGGAAACATCGGGATGCACCAAGACGGGAGCAGACGCAAAACTCTCTTTAATCTTAGAAAAAGCTGCAAGCGCCTCCTCCGACCAAGAGGAAAAATCCGCCCCCTTTTTTGTCATGTCAGTGAGGGGTTTGACAACAGAGGAATAATTCAAAATGAACTTTCTGTAATAGTTCGCAAAACCCAGAAAGCGCATCAATGCCTTCTGATTCTCAGGAAGCTCCCACTCAAGTACAGCACGGACCTTCTCCGGATCCATGCGAAAACCAGAAGCAGAGAGGAGAAAACCCAGAAATTGAATCTCCGATACCATAAAAAGACATTTCTCCAGCTTGGCGTACAATTTATTTTTCCGCAGAATCTGCAGAACCTGAAAAAGATGATCCTGATGGGTCTGAACATCAGGGGAAAAAATCTAAATATCATCAAGATACACCAATACAAATTTCCCCATTAAATGGTAGAAAATACTATTAACAAAATGCTGAAAGACGGCCGGAGCATTCATCAGGCCGAAAGGCATAACGAGATTCTCGAAATGCCCGTTAGGGGTATTAAAGGCCGTTTTCCATTCATCCCCCTGTCTGACCCTGACCAGGTTGTACGCGCCTCTCAAATCCAATTTGGAAAAAACTTTGGCCCCAACAATTTGGTTGAAGAGGTCCGGGATCAGAGGAAGGGGATAGGGATCGTGAATCGTGATACGGTTCAGCTCCCTAAAATCTAGGCAAGGTCTCAGAGAGCCATCTTTTTTTTTTAACAAAAAAAAAACCCGCGGCAACAGGTGATTTTGAGGGACGAATATGCCCCTTATCGAGACTCTCAGAGATATAGGTTCGCATTGCGATTCTTTCCGGTTGTGAGAGATTGTAGAGGCGTGCTTTTGGCAGCTTGGCGCCGGGAATGAGGTTAATGGGACAGTCAAACTCCCGGTGAGGAGGTAGCTCCTGAACACCGCTCTCGGAAAACACGTCCGAGAAATCAAAGAGAAATGATGGCACAGTTTTAGTAGATACCTCTGCAAAAGTCGCTGTGAGACAATTCTCTCTACAAAAGTCACTCCACTCATTTATTTGCCTTCCTTGCCAATCAATAGTGGGGTTATGTCTAGTGAGCCAGGGTAACCCCAAAACTAGAGGAGAAGGCAATCCGTTAAGGACAAAACAAGATATATCCTCCACATGAGTGTCACCTACAGCTAGCCGGATATTGTGAACAATGCCCTTCAGAGATCTCTGTGAGAGTGGAGCAGAGTCAATAGCAAAAACAGGTATATCATTTTCTAATGTGCAAACCTGAAAACCATGCATGGCTACAAATTGAGTGTCAATAAGATTGACGGCCGTTCCACTATCGACAAAAATCTCACAAGAAATTACTTTGCTCTCTAGCGCCACCCTGGCAGACAGGAGAAAATGGGAACTGCAGGTCAGAGGAAAAGCATCAATTCCTACATCAACTTTGCCCAAAGTAGCAGATGAAGCAGAATTTGATGATTTACCTTTTGAGGTTTTTCTCTTATTATCGCTCTTAGTACAGTTCAAGAATCTCCTAGACGGACAAACATTTGCCAAATGACCTATGCCCCCACAACAAAAACACACCATACTCTGAGGACTAAATCCTCTTTTATCAGGGGCAAGTCGACCTAGCTGCATGGGCTCCTCCTCAGAGGGGAGAGAGATAGGATGAGGCCCCTGCACACTGAATGAGTCCGCACCACTGCCCCTAGACTGACAATGGCTGGACAGAGAGGTCTCGTTTCTTTCTCTTAGACGCCTGTCAAGGCGTACCGCCAATGACATGGCAGACTCTAAGGACGTTGGTCTCTCATGGAAAGCAAACGCATCTTTCAATCTCTCTGAGAGACCATGACAGAACTGACTCCGGAGTGCAGCATCATTCCAACCTGAATCAGCTGCCCATCTCCGAAATTCAGAACAATAAAGCTCCGCAGACAGTTTGTTCTGGCATAAAAAACGTAAGATAGATTCGGCCAGAGCAACACGATCCGGGTCATCATATATCTGCCCCAGGGCCACAAAAAATCTTTCCACGGATCGAAGGGAGGGATCCCCCGATGGCAGCGAAAAAGCCCAAGTCTGAGCATTACCCCTGAGCAGGGAGATGACAATCCTCACCCTCTGCTCCTCATTACCAGAGGAGTGGGGACACAAGCAAAAATTGAGTTTGCATGCCTCTCTGAAGCGAACAAAATTCTCACTGCCCCCGGAGAACGTTTCCGGAAGTGAGACCTTTGGCTCGCAACAGACTCCATGGGCCGGAGCAGAGCCCAATGCTTGAAGCTGAGTCATAGATTGACGGAGATCCGCTACCTCCAAAGAAAGACCCTGCATGCGGTCAACCAGGCCAGAAAGCGGATCCATGTAAAAAAGGACGGTTTTGGTGGATTATAATGTCACGGCTGTATGTGAGCAACAAGAGCATACACAGTAAATAGAGCTACTGACCGGACCCAAACTAGGGAGAATAAAGGGTGACCCCTGTCAGACCCTCAATGCTCTCCCTATGCTGCTAAAGCACATGCCCGGATCCAAATGGTGGAACGAGGCATGCCCGCGTACCTAAGACTGATGACCACTGTAACCCCTACAATAGTGGAAGGGGCACGGCCACCGGTGCCCTTCTCAGTATATGGAGGGAACCGTGGTCGCCTCAGATCCAGTCAGAAAATAAACAGATACACTACAATGTCTGCACACTTAGCTGAAGGAACTGCAGCAGCAGAGAAGACGGATCCAAAGACAGCTGGCAATATCCGGAGTACTTGCTGCAGCAGAACACAGGTCCAGTGAAATGATAGCTTACAAGTGAAGATACTCAAGCAAGAGCTACAACTCCAATGAGAAATATAATCCACACCCTACAAAAGGAGGAGGGGTGATTTAAAGGCCGGGAAATCAAACGCAGGAGGAACAGCTGGGAGGAAGGAAACAGAAAGTAAAAACCTCATCACAGGGGCGGAGAAACAGAGCAGTGAGAACTCCTCCAAGCTCTAGTAGTGACAGCTTTAGGAGAAGTAAAACAATTAGGGATGTCATTGTGAGCAGTGATGGCCAGTTCGCATTGTTCACCAGCGAACACATGCGAGCTGCCATATTTTCTCACAAGTCCGGCGAGGCACAGGTAAGCCCTTACCTGTGCCTGTGCGCGAGCCGGTCTGAAAACAAATGCGGTCAGCGGGAGCAGGCAGTTCCAAGAACAGCCCGATGAAGGCCCCGGCGGCTGTTCTAGGAACTGCCTGCTCCCGGTGACCGCATTTGTTTTCAGACCAGCTCGCGCACAGGCACAGGTAAGGGCTTACCTGTGCCTCGCCGGACTTGTGAGGAAATATGGCAGCTCGCATGTGTTCACGGGCGAACAATGCGAACTGGCCATCACTGATTGTGAGGAGTAATTTCCAAACACCAGAACGAAATTGGTTAGAAAAATGTCCCCTAAAAGGTAACTTTGTATGCGGTCACTGCTCCATGTGTAAATACATGCATAGAAAGAAATTTTTCAAGTTTGGAGGTACTGAGTGGGTGGTCAATCAATTTATCTCTTGCAAAACGCAATTTGTAGTTTATGCACTTTTTTGCCCCTGTGGGAGGTTCTACATTGGTTAAACCATTAGATGTTTGTACATCAGATTCAGAGAACACAGGAGATCTATAGTGACAAGAATTGGGGCTACTAGATTGATTGATCACGTATATGAAATACATGGAGGTAATAGTAACATTTTAAAATGTGCAGGGATTGAAGTTGTCCAGCCACTAATACGGGGTGGTGATAGAGGTCGTATTTTACTCCAGAAAGAAGCAGTCTGGATTACAAAAAGTGGAGCCATGGGCCCTGTGGGGTTAAATGATAAAAACGACCTAGCAGTGTTTTTATAGTATTAGTAGTTTATGTGTGTTTTTTTGTTTGCCTTGTCTTCTGATTGGTCTTCATACATGTGTCATTCATTTAATCAGTGACGAAGATGTGGGAGTATTTATGAACCACGCCGATTCAGTTACTGATGGCTTGAAAAAGCGTAACAAGCGCAAAACGACTGTTGCCTCTAGCTGTGTTTTGCCCGCATGATGCTGACCTTTTTATGTGAATAAGGCCTCATGCACACGACCGTTGTTGTGTTCCGTGTCCGTTGTTCCATTTTCCGTGATTTTCTGCGGACCCATTGACTTTCAATGGGTCCGTTGAAAACTCGGATAATGCACAGTTTGTCATCCGCGTCCGTGATCCATGTTTCCAGTCCGTCAAGGGACTCAATATCATGATTCAACAGGACCCCTTGAACCACAGACAACTCTTGCATAATTAAGGTTGGCATGAACACTGTCCTACACTAAAGTTTCCTAAAGAATCTCTGTCAGCATGATCATCCCTTCTAAACCATGCATATTGGTAGGGTTATTCATGATAATTAAAATGATACCTTTCTTTTCTTTTTAGCTTGTACAGCTGGGGAGACATATGGACTTGTATATTTATGCAGAGGGTTAGACAGCCGTTTCTGAGCTGGTCCAGTGTTATTTATGACTGAACACTGCTCTCCGTGAAACTGTTCTCCGTGGCTTGTACCTCTCAAGTGTCAGAGATTGGTGTCTGTCACACAGAGCACATAGCCTGCCCATAAAAATGGGCAGGACAGCAGCGCTCAGTCACTCACGAGCTTCAGTTCCTGTGCCTAGAGCCACAGTAAGGAATGTAGTTGGGGTGGTGGTGGATGTTGACCATCAGAACCTTCACTTCCGGGTGGACTATTTGCCAAGAGGAGCATTGCCTAGCCTACAATAGTCATTACATATACTAAGCAATCTTATTAATAAAAGAATACCCACCTAGAGGTCACGCCAAGGCCTCTGAGCTAGAAAAGCTGATTCTGTCTGCTTTGCTCTGATAAACAGCTTTTTCCTGGAAGAGTTATTTGCAGATGTGGGGCTGTTAGCTATTATCCTAGGCTAAGCAATGACTGGATGGCTTTGCTATATGCACACATGTAAAACACCCAGCTTTTTTAATTCTTTTGGAAAAAAACTGAATTGCACATATTTTTCATGTGCAGATCTCTCTCTATCTCTCTTAATTTGCCCAAAATTTATTGCAAAAAAATTCAAGTTTGTTAGAAGCTAATTTTTTTTGAAGATTTTGGACAAATTCTAAATTGATATAATCAATTTGCTCATCTCTAGTATGTATATTTATACATACCTCCTTGTTTCCAATCAGTGCTTTTAACATATTTTTTTTAAAATCTTTGGCTGTGCATGTGTCCCCACAAAACAGACATGCAAGGGAGTCTCCTTTCCAAAAGAATAGGAAAACTGAGCGTTTTATACCAGGAGGGTTCCTCCTTTTGGGTAACTAACCTTTAACACAGCAGAGCAAAGAAAATTTGCTTGGCTGCCTGAGAAGCCATGGCTAGGACACTGTTTCTCTGTATTCAGAGCACCAAGTATGCATGAGGAATATTGTAAAGCCAGTCAACGCTCCTTTGGGTTTCTCTCTCTCTATGAATTCCAAATCAGTAGAATCGATTAACTCATCTCTACCCTCTATCCAAGGCCCTCTAGCATTAAAAAGTTAGTGCGAAACCTGGATGAATACATGCTATTTTTTCTGCAGTTGTTTTGCAATTGTGGCCTTTTAAAGGGTTTGTTATAGAAAATTGTTCATTACCTTCTATAAAAAAAATATATACAGTTACATACATAGTAACATACACTCACCTAAAGAATTATTAGGAACACCATACTAATACGGTGTTGGACTCCCTTTTGCCTTCAGAACTGCCTTAATTCTACGTGGCATTGATTCAACAAGGTGCTGATAGCATTCTTTAGAAATGTTGCAGTTGATGGAGATTTGAGGGATGCACATCCAGGGCACGAAGCTCCCGTTCCACCACATCCCAAAGATGCTCTATTGGGTTGAGATCTGGTGACTGTGGGGGCAATTTTAGTACAGTGAACTCATTGTCATGTTCAAGAAACCAATTTGAAATGATTCGAGCTTTGTGACATGGTGCATTATCCTGCTGGAAGTAGCCATCAGAGGATGGGTACATGGTGGTCGTGAAGGGATGGACATGGTCAGAAACAATGCTCAGGTAGCCCGTGTCATTTAAACGATGCCCAATTGGCACTAAGGGGCCTAAAGTGTGCCCAGAAAACATCCTCCACACCATTACACCACCACCACCAGCCTGCACAGTGGTAACAAGGCATGATGGATACATGTTCTCATTCTGTTTACGCCAAATTCGGACTCTACCATTTGAATGTCTTAACAGAAATCGAGACTCATCAGACCAGGCAACATTTTTCCAGTCTTCAACAGTCCAATTTTGGTGAGCTCGTGCAAATTGTAGCCTCTTTTTCCTATTTGTAGTGGAGATGAGTGGTACCCGGTGGGGTCTTCTGCTGTTGTAGCCCATCCGCCTCAAGATTGTGCGTGTTGTGGCTTCACAAATTCTTTGCTGCATACCTCGGTTGTAACGAGTGGTTATTTCAGTCAACGTTGCTCTTCTATCAGCTTGAATCAGTCGGCCCATTCTCCTCTGACCTCTAGCATCCACAAGGCATTTTTGCCCACAGGACTTCCGCATACTGGATGTTTTTCCCTTTTCACACCATTCTTTGTAAACCCTAGAAATGGTTGTGCGTGAAAATCCCAGTAACTGAGCAGATTGTGAAATACTCAGACCGGCCAGTCTGGCACCAACAACCATGCCACGCTCAAAATTGCTTAAATCACCTTTCTTTCCCATTCTGACATTCAGTTTGGAGTTCAGGAGATTGTCTGGACCAGGACCACACCCCTAAATGCATTGAAGCAACTGCCATGTGATTGGTTGACTAGATAATTGCATTAATGAGAAATAGAACAGGTGTTCCTAATAATTGTTTAGGTGAGTGTAGTTTATAAGGCTGAAAAAAGACATCTGTCCATCTAGTTCAGCCTGTTAACCTGCAAGTTGTACAGTGTGCAATGATGTGGCTTTTCCCATTGTAGTTATTGCAGAGAGTCAACTGCAATTCCAAAACATAAATGTTATGTTTGCATTGTGTGTATGCGATTTTTCTTTCTTTCCATATCTGCGGTGTTCCATACTTACTTTCATCTGTCAGCTGCTTCTTATAACCTACCAAATGCATACTTGCAAGAAGTAAGGAAATAATAATAATAATGATAGTCTTTATTTATATAGCGCCAACATATATGTTAACATAGATAAAAATGCTCTTTTCCCTAGCAACATGCTAGTAGGTCCTATACCCCTCAGGACGCCATGTATGTTGTGAAACATGTCGGGGGAGCTCTGTCTTTCTTTTTAAATTAGGAAGCCACTTCAGCTTTTAGGACCAGCGGAACGCACTGCAGGCGCTCCGATCATCTGGTCCAGGCAGGGAAAACGATATATGGTTCTCAGACTCCTAACCTTAGGAAAGATAGTAAAAATCATTATAGTCAGATATTACCAATATATAATAGTAGGATGGGAGTCTGGAGACTTGAAATATTTATAGTGTGCAGATTTGGGCAAGGAGTCTTAGATAAAAAATGATACTACTGGCACATCCTGGTAAAGCGGATAATGCCGCAATGAGACTTAATAGATACAAAGTATGCCAGTGGTATCCATAAGGCCTCTTTCACACGGGCGTCATGTTTTTGGCCCGGATAAGATGCGGGTGCGTTGCGGGAAAATGCACGATTTTTCCTCGCGAGTGCAAAACCTTCTAATGCATTTTGCACGCGCGTGAGAAAAATCGGCATGTTTGGTACCCAGACCTGAACCCGGACTTCTTCACAGAAGTTCGGGTTTGGGTTAGGTGTTGTGTAGATTGTATTATTTTCCCTTATAACATGGTTATAAGAGAAAATAATAGCATTCTGATTACAGAATGCATAGTACAATAGGGCTGGAGGGGTTAAAAAATAAATAAAAATAATTTAACTCACCTTAATCCACTTGCTCGTGCAGCCCGGCTTCTCTTCTGTCTTCTTCTTTGAGGAATAGGACCTTTGATGACGTCACTGCGCTCATCACATGGTCCATCACATGATCCATCACCATGGTGATGGACCATGTGATGACCGCAGTGACGTCACCACAGGTCCTTTTCCTGCACACAGCAAAGATGAAGACAGAAGAGAAGCCGGGCTGCGCGAGCAAGTGGATTAAGGTGAGTTAAAATATATATTTTTTTTTTAACCCCTCCAGCGCTATTGTACTAAGCATTCTGTATTAAGAATGCTATTATTTTCCCTTATAACCATGTTATAAGGGAAAATAATAATGATCGGGTCCCCATCCCGATCGTCTCCTAGCAACCGTGCGTGAAAATCGTACCGCATCCGCACTTGCTTGCGGATGCTTGTGATTTTCACGCAGCCCCATTCACTTCTTTGGGTACTGCGTTGCGTGGAAAACGCACAAAGTGGAGCATGCTGCGATTTTCACGCAACACACAAGTGATGCGTCAAAATCACCGCTCATGTGCACTGCCCCATAGAAGTGAATGGGTCCGGATTCAGTGCGGGTGCAATGCGTTCACCTCACGCATTGCACCCGCGCGGAAATCTCGCCCGTGTGAACCCAGCCTAAGGGAGTATGGAGATAATACCCCTTTAGAGACCCCTTCCAACAGTTGCACTTATATATAACATTTTGATTCAGCTGCTACTTAGATGAGTTGGCCTGTATTTTTAAACTCTAACAAGGACAATTTTGAAATGAGGCAATAAAAGTTATATTTTAAGTAAGGCCAGAAACAGGATCTATATAGCTTATGGCTATTGACTTTGTGTGAGTATGTATGGTAGCCACGTTCCTCTAACAGCTTGGCATTACATTGATTTTTGATATTGGAACCAGTGGTATGGCTATTTCTCCCAAGTGTCCCAGGACTAATTTTTTAACAGGACAATGCCATGCTGCATGTGACGTATGCTACTTTGAGCAGCAGTGGTTTAAACATGCTACCATAGCCTACGTCATCTCTGGACTTGTATCCCATTGAGCACATCTGGGTCGGCAATTGCAAAAGGAGCTGCCAAAAGTGGATCTTGATGATTTGCTTGCCCATGTGCATTCATTGTGGCAGAACATTCCTTAGACAACGATTAATAAACTAATTGATAGCATGCCAAGGCGTGCAAGTACATGTATATCTCCACGTGGCTTTCATACTTGCTACTGAATAAATTGAGATGTTTCAAATATTTTGTCTCCATTTTTTTTCCTTATTTGCATATCATTAACATGTCTATCAATCCTGTAATTTCTATCATTCCAGGACGTTTCCTTCTTGGTGTTGCAGTTTCAATGTTGAGGAGTGTGAAAAATGCACCTCTCGGATTTATTGACTGTGCGCGGTATTGCAGCTCGGTGTCATTCAAGTTAATGGGGCATAAGCTGTAATAGCACTTATAACCTACAGGCAAAAGTGACACTGTTTCTAATCTTACACAACTCCTTTAACACTGTAACTCTTCCAAACAAAATAAAGAACATCATTTTCCAGTGTCTATAGGCCAAGAATAATGGCACTCTATCTGCATCTTGTTACAAAATAATCATCAAATTACAAGCTGATGGTCCAGTAAAACTGATTCCTGGAGATCTGTTTCTTATTTTTCAACATGATAAATGATGCATCATTTGAAGGGGCTCCACGTTTGCCAAGAGGCCCCACGAGATGGTAGCCAAAGGTAGACCTGGGTCTGATCCATAGTCAGGTGATTTGTCTGGTTGCCATGGTGAAAACAGACACTGGTAGAATGGAAAGCAGATGTGAGGGGTCATCGATCCCTTGCATAACTGTATATGTGAAGGAAAACATCTGAAGATTATTCTACAGTAAAAAAATATATATATATATATATTATTAACTATTCAGTATCATGGTACCAGCTGGGAACAGGCATTAATATCCTACCTGTGAATACACTTAGGAGGTTCTTTACTATACTGATATACACCTAAATTACTAATCGTTGTACAGCTATCTGTGACTTCACCCCGCTCACGCCAGGTCTAAAATTGTCTGGTTTCTGTGGAAGGACGCTGTTTTAGGCATAGAAAATGGTCTAAATGTAAGACAGCTCGAAAGCTGTCTTACATTTAGACATTTAGAGCTGGCCCTGGATGGGTCGAAGTTATGGAGAGGCCAACACCTCTTCATAACTTCGACGGATCCACCGCCAGCTATGGGCCTTTATTAAGACTGGAGTCTAAAACGCCGGTCTTAATAAATGTGCCCTAATTCCTTAGGCTAGGGCTACACGACGACACGTGTCGCTTCGAATTTTGTCGTACCAATGTCATGCGCGACAATTTTTAAAATGATAGTCTATGGCATGCGTGCTCAACCTGCGGCTCTCCAGCTGTTGCAAAACTACAACTCCCAGCCCGAACAGCCTACAGATATCAGCCTAGAGGAGGGCATTGTGGGAGTTATAGTTTTACAACAGCTGGAGGGCCGCAGGTTGAGCATGCCTGGTCTATGGTGTCGCACTGCGACATGCTGCGACAAGATGGATTTTTCTGCAACTGTCGCGTCGCAGTCGCCTTAGTTATATACATAACGTATACATTACACAATGGATGGTAAAATATTAAACTGAGAAACTTCCCCAAGGGGCTATTCACACTTCCGTATCCATTTTGCGGTCCACAAATCGTGGATCAACAAAATAAGGATGCAGTACGTGTGCATCCCACACTTTTTGCAGGCCCCAATGTAACAATGCCTATTTTTGTCTTCAAAACAGACAAGAATAGGACATGTTCTATCTTTTTTGCGGGGCCACAGAACGGACATACGGATGCAGAACTCCTATACCTGTATCATTGAGAGTATCCTGTCTGGAAACATTACATCCTGGTTCGGTAGTAGCAAGAAACAGGACAGGAGTGCACTTCATAGAGTGGTGCTCTCGGCCGAGCGAATAATCTGCACTGGCCTTCCTGATTTGTATATAATTTATAATGAGAGGTGTTTGACCATGGCCATTTAGGTGGTGAAGGAGTCTAGTGTTCATCGAGCACCAAAGTGCTCATGTGCTCTACCGAGCACAATGGAAGTCAATGGGAGAACCCCAGGCACCCCTGCTCGTAAGAGAAGAGGGTGTCTAGTTCACAAAGAAAGGTTAGAAATTGATGGAAACGCCATCAAAATGGTTTGGAAACAGCATTAACCGCCTCCGGACCGCCTAACGCAGGATCGCGTTCCGGAGGCGGCAGCCCTGCGCAGAGTCACGCATATATGCGTCATCTCGCGAGACGCAAGATTTCCTGTGAACGCGCGCACACAGGCGCGCGCGTTCACAGGATCGGAAGGTAAGCGAGTGGATCTCCAGCCTGCCAGCGGCGATCGTTCGCTGGCAGGCTGGAGATGCGATTTTTTTAACCCCTAACAGGTATATTAGACGCTGTTTTGATAACAGCGTCTAATATACCTGCTACCTGGTCCTCTGGTGGTCCCTTTTGTTTGGATCGACCACCAGAGGACACAGGTAGCTCAGTAAAGTAGCACCAAACACCACTACACTACACCCCCCCTGTCACTTATTAACCCCTTATGAACCCCTGATCACCCCTGATCACCCCATATAGACTCCCTGATCACCCCCCTGTCATTGATCACCCCCCTGTAAGGCTGCATTCAGATGTCCGTATGTTTTTTACGGATCCACGGATACATGTATCGGATCCGCAAAACACATACAGGCGTCTGAATGGAGCCTTACAGGGGGGTGATCACCCCATATAGACTCCCTGATCACCCCCCTGTCATTGATCACCCCCTTGTAAGGCTCCATTCAGACGTCCGTATGATTTTTACGGATCCACTGATACATGGATCGGATCCGCAAAACACATACGGAAGTCTGAATGGAGCCTTACAGGGGGGTGATCAATGACAGGGGGGTGATCACCCCATATACACTCCCTGATCACCCCCCTGTCATTGATCACCCCCCTGTAAGGCTGCATTCAGATGTCCGTATGATTTTTACGGATCCACTGATACATGGAACGGATCCGCAAAACACATACGGACATCTGAATGGAGCCTTATAGGGGGGTGATCAATGACAGGGGGGTGATCACCCCATATAGACTCCCTGATCACCCCCCTGTCATTGATCATCCCCCTGTCATTGATCACCCCCTTGTAAGGCTCCATTCAGACGTCCGTATGATTTTTACGGATCCACTGATACATGGATCGGATCCGCAAAACACATACGGACGTCTGAATGGAGCCTTACAGGGGGGTGATCAATTACAGGGGGGTGATCACCCCATATAGACTCCCTGATCACCCCCCTGTCATTGATCACCCCCCTGTCATTGATCACCCCCCTGTAAGGCTCCATTCAGAATTTTTTTTGGCCCAAGTTAGCGGAAATTATTATTTTTTTTCTTACAAAGTCTCATATTCCACTAACTTGTGTCAAAAAATAAAATCTCACATGAACTCACCATACCCCTCACGGAATACAAATGCGTAAAATTTTTTAGACATTTATATTCCAGACTTCTCCTCACGCTTTAGGGCCCCTAGAATGCCAGGGCAGTATAAATACCCCACATGTGACCCCATTTCGGAAAGAAGACACCCCAAGGTATTCGCTGAGGGGCATATTGAGTCCATGAAAGATTGAAATTTTTGTCCCAAGTTAGCGGAAAGGGAGACTTTGTGAGAAAAATAAATAAAAAATCAATTTCCGCTAACTTGTGCCAAAAAAAAAAAAAATTCTATGAACTCGCCATGCCCCTCATTGAATACCTTGGGGTGTCTTCTTTCCAAAATGGGGTCACATGTGGGGTATTTATACTGCCCTGGCTTTTTAGGAGCCCTAAAGCGTGAGAAGAAGTCTGGGATCCAAATGTCTAAAAATGCCCTCCTAAAAGAAATGTGGGCCCCTTTGCACACCTAGGCTGCAAAAAAGTGTCACACATCTGGTATCGCCGTACTCAGGAGAAGTTGGGCAATGTGTTTTGGGGTGTCATTTTACATATACCCATGCTGGGTGAGATAAATATCTTGGTCAAATGCCAACTTTGTATAAAAAAATGGAAAAAAGTTGTCTTTTGCCGAGATATTTCTCTCACCCAGCATGAGTATATGTAAAAAGACACCCCAAAACACATTGCCCAACTTCTCCTGAATACGGCGATACCACATGTGTGACACTTTTTTGCAGCCTAGGTGGGCAAAGGGGCCCACATTCCAAATAGCACCTTTCGGATTTCACAGGTCATTTACCTACTTACCACACATTAGGGCCTCTAGAATGCCAGGGCAGTATAACTACCCCACAAGTGACCCCATTTTGGAAAGAAGACACCCCAAGGTATTCCGTGAGGGGCATGGCGAGTTCCTAGAATTTTTTATTTTTTGTCACAAGTTAGCGGAAAATGATGATTTTTTTTTTCCTTACAAAGTCTCATATTCCACTAACTTGTGACAAAAAATAAAAACTTCCATGAACTCACTATGCCCATCACGAAATGCCTTGGGGTGTCTTCTTTCCAAAATGGGGTCACTTGTGGGGTAGTTATACTGCCCTGGCATTTTAGGGGCCGAATGCGTGAGAAGTGGTTTGAAATCAAAATCTGTAAAAAATGGCCGGTGAAATCCGAAAGGTGCTCTTTGGAATGTGGGCCCCTTTGCCCACCTAGGCTGCAAAAAAGTGTCACACATCTGGTATACCCGTACTCAGGAGAAGTTTGACAATGTGTTTTGGGGTGTCTTTTTACATATACCCATGCTGGGTGAGAGAAATATCTTGGCAAAAGACAACTTTTCCCATTTTTTTATACAAAGTTGGCATTTGACCGAGATATTTATCTCACCCAGCATGGGTATATGTAAAATTACACCCCAAAACACATTGCCCAACTTCTCCTGAGTACGGCGATACCACATGTGTGACACTTTTTTGCAGCCTAGGTGGGCAAAGGGGCCCACATTCCAAAGAGCACCTTTCGGATTTCACCGGCCATTTTTTACAGATTTTGATTTCAAACTACTTCTCACGCATTCGGGCCCCTAAAATGCCAGGGCAGTATAACCACCCCACAAGTGACCCCATTTTGGAAAGAAGACACCCCAAGGTATTTCGTGATGGGCATAGTGGGTTCATGGAAGTTTTTATTTTTTGTCACAAGTTAGTGGAATATGAGACTTTGTAAGAAAAAATAAAAAATAAAAAAAATCATCATTTTCCGCTAACTTGTGACAAAAAATAAAAAATTCTAGGAACTCGCCATGCCCCTCTCGGAATACCTTGGGGTGTCTTCTTTCCAAAATGGGGTCACTTGTGGGGTAGTTATACTGCCCTGGCATTCTAGGGGCCCAAATGTGTGGTAAGTAGTTGGAAATCAAAATCTGCAAAAAATGGCCGGTGAAATCCGAAAGGTGCTCTTTGGAATGTGGGCCCCTTTGCCCACCTAGGCTGCAAAAAAGTGTCACACATGTGGTATCGCCGTACTCAGGAGAAGTTGGGGAATGTGTTTTGGGGTGTCATTTTACATATACCCATGCTGGGTGAGAGAAATATCTTGGCAAACGACAACTTTTCCAATTTTTTTTATACAAAGTTGGCATTTGACCAAGACATTTATCTCACCCAGCATGGGTATATGTAAAATGACACCCCAAAACACATTGCCCAACTTCTCCTGAGTATGGAGATACCACATGTGTGACACTTTTTTGCAGCCTAGGTGGGCAAAGGGGCCCACATTCCAAAGAGCACCTTTCGGATTTCACCGGCCATTTTTTATAGATTTTGATTTCAAACTACTTACTACACATTTGGGCCCCTAGAATGCCAGGGCAGTATAACACCCCACAAGTGACCCCATTTTGGAAAGTACACACCCCAAGGTATTCACTGATGGGCATAGTGAGTTCATAGAAGTTTTTATTTTTTGTCACAAGTTAGTGGAATATGAGACTTTGTAAGAAAAAAAAAATCAAAAAAAAAAATCATAATTTTCCGCTAACTTGTGACAAAAAATAAAAAGTTCTATGAACTCACTATGCCCATCAGCGAATACCTTAGGGTGTCTACTTTCCGAAATGGGGTCATTTGTGGGGTGTTTGTACTGTCTGGCCATTGTAGAACCTCAGGAAACATGACAGGTGCTCAGAAAGTCAGAGCTGCTTCAAAAAGCGTAAATTCACATTTTTGTACCATAGTTTGTAAACGCTATAACTTTTACCCAAACCATTTTTTTTTACCCAAACATTTTTGTTTTATCAAAGACATGTAGAACAATAAATTTAGAGAAAAATTTATATATGGATCTAGTTTTTTTTGCAAAATTTTACAACTGAAAGTGAAAAATGTCATTTTTTTGCAAAAAAATCGTTAAATTTCGATTAATAACAAAAAAAGTAAAAATGTCAGCAGCAATGAAATACCACCAAATGAAAGCTCTATTAGTGAGAAGAAAAGGAGGTAAAATTCATTTGGGTGGTAAGTTGCATGACCGAGCAATAAACGGTGAAAGTAGGGTAGGTCAGAAGTGTAAAAAGTGGCCTGGTCATTAAGGGTGTTTAAGCTATAGGGGCTGAGGTGGTTAAGAGGATGGCTGGATGCATTTTGGACTCCTATTATCTATGACATACAATAAACAACCACACAAAGGCTATATGCCAAAAGCCAGGTATATGCAAGCCATCAATCTATCCATGAGACAGATGACAGGCTTAGTCAGCATACCTTACAATGGCAGCCTTGTGCACTATGAGACATTCCAAACCAGCTGTCATCTGAATGAGAGCCAGTAAGCCTCAAAGTTACTTCAGATCTGTTGGATGGCTTGGGTGGACCTGCACACCTAGATCAATATCATTAGGGAGACAACAAGTTTTCTGATTGTCCTAACATAATATTCAATAACCTTTCTATACAGTTTTGTCATGTAAAAACTAATTTGCATAAATATGGGTATATGGAAAAGACATGCAAATGAGCAGAATCTGTTTTGTTTTTCAGCTGAATAACCATTTGCATGGAAAATTTGCAATCTACACTACTCATGAACAGCACCATCTATTGGTTTCATAGTCTTATGACAAGAGTAATAGTCTTGTCAAACCAAACTATGAAACCAATAGATGGTGCTGTTCATGAGTCATGAACAGCGCCATCTATTGGCTTCATAGTCTTATGACAAGATTATTAGTGTAGCCTTTTGGATGAAAAATTTGCGATAAAAATTCACGATTAGAATATTCGCGATCTACACTACTCATGAACAGCGCCATCTATTGGTTTCATATTCTTATGACAAGAGTAATAGTCTTGTCAAACTATGAAACCAATCAGAACATCATAGAGGGACAGATAAATAAATGACAGATTAATAAATCGTAAGACATTTTTATTGTACTATCAATGTTTTTTATGTAATGTTATGCTACTCTTTCTTTCTTTTTTTATTTTAATGAAATGTCATTTAAGCATCCTTGTTCTCAGGATAGGTCATTAATATCTGATCGGTGAGGGTCCAACACCTCACACCTCCACCAATCGGCTGTTCCCTCCAACCCCCATGTAGCACTTTGAATGGAACAGGAAGCACAGCAACGTTCAAAGTGTAGTGGCCGACAATAAATATTAGCACGGATTCTTGCAAATAGACTTGGGAGAGTGGCACCCGGGATCATTCATGAGGACCAGTCGGGTTTTATGCCAGGTAGAACTACAAGTGATGACATAATTAGATACTTCATGGGAACCCAGTTGGAGCCTCTGAACCGTGGAGAACGTATGATTATAACTATAGACGCTACCAAAGCCTTTTATACAATAGAATGGCCATTTTTTTTTTTGCTACATTGAAGACAATGTGGTTTGGAGACCTTTTTGTATCTTGGGTTAAATTATTATATACTGAAGTTTAATATTGAACGGTGAGTACTCTGAGAAAATACATATCGCTAGGGAGGTTAGACAGGGTTGTCCCCTGTCTCCTTTATTATTTGCTATAGCTATGGAACCCCTAGCGGATATGATTAGACAAGATAAAGAGATTGAAGGATTTAGGTTTGCGGCATATGAGGAAAAAATATCACTGTATGCAGATGATATTATGCTGTTTGTTGGATCTCATGGCTTACTGAGGAAAATTTTTCAGGTATTTGAAGAATATAGTGAATATACGGGACTTAAAATAAACTGGTCCAAGTCGGCCTGTATCCCGATTGATCCTCTGAATGGGTTCGTACCAGGGCCACTTGAAATTAAAAAAAGGCAAGAACCAGTCAAATATTTGGGTATTCAGATAACATCTAATTCCAGGGACTACCTGCAGTTGAAAGGGTTCCCCAAAATACAAGAGATACGGAAGAAAATAGATGTTTGGAAAAAAATCCATATATCGAAGGCAGGACGCATCTCATTGGTGAAAATATTTATTTTACCCTCTTTAAACTACATGTTATGGAATGCACCAATAATAATCTCTAAAAGAATTTTTAAAACAATAGCACCTTAATAACAGATCTGGTATGGCGAGGCAAGAAACCGAGAATAAGAGCACAGATATTACATATCCATGAGAAAGAGGGCGGCTTGTCACTTCCAAATTTAGAGCTATACTTCATTTCTGGACAGATTAGAAACATGATAATATGGAGTCACACATATAGATATAACATGATGGTAGCTGGGGTTAATAAATGCCTAGAGAATTGTAACATTTTTCAACTGATAGAAACAGATATTCTGATTCAAAAACAACTCAAGAAAATACCCCTAATGTATGTGGATTAAGTCTTGGAATAAGGTAAAAGATCTTTGGTTGCATAAGGGAAGACACTCAGATGCTTTGTTCTGGGGAAATACAGTCAGGTCCATAAATATTGGGACATGGACACAATTCTAACATTTTTGGCTCTATACACCACCACAATGGATTTGAAATTAAACAAACAAGATGTGCTTTAACTGCAGACTGTCAGCTTTAATTTGAGGGTATTTACATCTAAACCAGGTTAACGGTGTAGGAATTACAACAGTTTGCATATGTGCCTCCCACTTGTTAAGGGACCAAAAGTAATGGGACAATTGGCTTCTCAGCTGTTCATGGCCAGGTGTGTGTTATTCTCTCATTATCCCAATTACAATGAGCAGATAAAAGGTCCAGAGTTCATTTCAAGTGTGCTATTTGCATTTGGAATCTGTTGCTGTCATCTCTCAAGATGAGATCCAAAGAGCTGTCACCATCAGTGAAGCAAGCCATCATTAGGCTGAAAAAACACAACAAACCCATCAGAGAGATAGCAAAAACATTAGGCATGGCCAAAACAACTGTTTGGAACATTCTTAAAAAGAAGGAACACACGGGTGAGCTCAGCAACACCAAAAGACCCGGAAGACCACGTAAAACAACTGTGGTGGATGACCGAAGAATTCTTTCCCTGGTGAAAAAAAACACCCTTCACAACAGTTGGCCAGATCAAGAACACTCTCCAGGAGGTATGTGTATGTGTGTCAAAGTCAACAATCAAGAGAAGACTTCACCAGAGTGAATATAGAGGGTTCACTACAAGATGTAAACCATTGGTGAGCCTCAAAAACAGGAAGGCCAGATTAGAGTTTGCCAAACGACATCTAAAAAAGCCTTCACAGTTCTGGAACAACATCCTATGGACAGATGGGACCAAGATCAACTTGTACCAGAGTGATGGGAAGAGAAGAGTATGGAGAAGGAAAGGAACTGCTCATAATCCTAAGCATACCACCTCATCAGTGAAGCATGGTGGTGGTAGTGTCATGGCGTGGGCATGTATGGCTGCCAATGGAACTGGTTCTCTTCTATTTATTGATGATGTGACTGCTGACAAAAGCAGCAGGATGAATTCTGAAGTGTTTCGGGCAATATTATCTGCTCATATTCAGCCAAATGCTTCAGAACTCATTGGACGGCGCTTCACAGTGCAGATGGACAATAACCCAAAGCATACTGCAAAAGCAACCAAAGAGCTTTTTAAGGGAAAGAAGTGAAATGTTATGCAATGGCCAAGTCAATCACCGGACCTGAATCCGATTGAGCATGCATTTCACTTGCTGAAGACAAAACTGAAGGGAAAATGCCCCAAGAACAAGCAGGAACTGAAGACAGATGCAGTAGAGGCCTGGCAGAGCATCACCAGGGATGAAACCCAGTGTCTTGTGATGTCTATGCGTTCCAGACTTCAGGCTGTAATTGACTGCAAAGGATTTGCAGCCAAGTATTAAAAAGTGATTTATAAAAGTTTGATTTACGATTATTATTCTGTCCCATTACTTTTGGTCCCTTAACAAGTGGGAGGCACATATGCAAACTGTTGTAATTCCTACACTGTTCACCTGATTTGGAGGTAAATACCCTCAAATTAAAGCTGACAGTCTGCAGTTATAGCACATCTTGTTTGTTTAATTTCAAATCCATTGTGGTGGTGTATAGAGCCAAAAATGTTAGAATTGTGTCCATGTCCCAATATTTATGGACCTGACTGTATATATCTTATGGAATTAAAATCAATTGAACAAAAAGTCTGGTGGAAATATGGAATTTATAAATTGGGACAGGTAGAGAAGGAGACATAATCACTTATCAAGAACTTAAAAAGGAATATGTAAAAGATAACAAAGATTTGAGCTTTTATTATCTTCAATTGAAACATGCTTTGCGAGTAGAGATAGGGAAAGGAACGCAAATTGTTCCTTTTCCATTAACTTTAGCTAATATCGCGAATTTATCAATAGGGAGGAAAATGATATCGAAAATATACGAGAGTCTGTTACACCAGTTGATAAAAGATAAAGCTATCACTTTGCTAAACCATAGATGGCAAGATGTTTTGGGGGTACAACGACAAGAATTTTGGGAAAAGGTTATACAAGCAAAAAACTGTGTGTCAAATAGTTCTGCTTTTAGAATTACTCAGCTTAACATTTTACACTGCTCAAAAAAATAAAGGGAACACAAAAATAACACATCCTAGATCTGAATTAATTAAATATTCTTCTGAAATACTTTGTTCTTTACATAGTTGAATGTGCTGACAACAAAATTACACAAAAAAAAAAAATGGAAATCAAATTTTTCAACCCATGGAGGTCTGGATTTGGAGTCACACTCAAAATTAAAGTGGAAAAACACACTACAGGCTGATCCAACTTTGATGTAATGTCCTTAAAACAAGTCAAAATGAGGCTCAGTAGTGTGTGTGGCCTCCACGTGCCTGTATGACCTCCCTACAACGCCTGTGCATGCTCCTGATGAGGTGGCGGATGGTATCCTGAGGGATCTCCTCCCAGACCTGGACTAAAGTATCTCCCAACTCCTGGACAGTCTGTAGTGCAACGTGACGTTGGTGGATAGAGCGAGACATGATTTCCCAGATGTGCTCAATTGGATTCAGGTCTGCGGAACGGGCGGGCCAGTCCATAGCATCAATGCCTTCGTCTTGCAGGAACTGCTGACACACTCCAGCCACATGAGGTCTAGCATTGTCTTGCATTAGGAGGAACCCAGGGCCAACAGCACCAGCATATGGTCTCACAAGGGGTCTGAGGATCTAATCTCAGTACCTAATGGCAGTCAAGCTACCTCTGGCGAGCACATGGAGGGCTGTGCGGCCCTCCAAAGAAATGCCACCCCACACCATTACTGACCCAATGCCAAACCGGTCATGCTGGAGGATGTTGCAGGCAGCAGAATGTTCTCCACGGCGTCTCAAGACTCTGTCACGTCTGACACATGTGCTCAGTGTGAACCTGCTTTCATCAGTGAAGAGCACAGGGCGCCAGTGGCGAATTTGCCAATCTTGGTGTTCTCTGGCAAATGCCAAACGTCCTGCACGGTGTTGGGCTGTAAGCACAACCCCCACCTGTGGACGTCGGGCCCTCATATCACCCTCATGGAGTCTGTTTCTGACCGTTTGAGCAGACACATGCACATTTGTGGCCTGCTGGAGGTCATTTTGCAGGGCTCTGGCAGTGCTCCTCCTGTTCCTCCTTGCACAAAGGCGGAGGTAGCGGTCCTGCTGCTGGCTTGTTGCCCTCCTACGGCCTCCTCCACGTCTCCTGATGTACTGGCCTGTCTCCTGGTAGCGCCTCCATGCTCTGGACACTACGCTGACAGACACAGCAAACCTTCTTGCCACAGCTCGCATTGATGTGCCATCCTGGATAAGCTGCACTACCTGAGCCACTTGTGTGGGTTGTAGACTCCGTCTCTTGCTACCACTAGAGTGAAAGCACCGCCAGCATTCAAAAGTGACCAAAACATCAGCCAGGAAGCATAGGAACTGAGAAGTGGTCTGTGGTTACCACCTGCAGAACCACTCCTTTATTGGGGGTGTCTTGCTAATTGCCTATAATTTCCACCTGTTGTCTATCCCATTTGCACAACAGCATGTGAAATTGATTGTCACTCAGTGTTGCTTCCTAAGTGGACAGTTTGATTTCACAGAAGTGTGATTGACTTGGAGTTACATTGTGTTGTTTAAGTGTTCCTTTTATTTTTTTGAGCAGTGTATATCGCCTATATTATTCCCCCAAGATATTAATGAAATGCTACAAATCCAAACAATTCAGCTGTAAAAAATGTGGGCAAGAAGGGGTGGATGACGTTCATATCCTTTGGACGTGTATAAAGATTCAGAAATTTTGGGGGATAGTGAATAAAAAAAATAGAGGAATATCATTTCTTTAAAGTCTCATCCTCGTTTGAGATCTGTATTTTGGGCATTACTGATAACACAGAAAAGGCTAACGAACAGGAAGTAGTATCCAGGTTACTTTTCTATGCAAGGAAATATGTATTGTAGCACATTGGGGAGATAGCACTACCCCTTCAGTTAGGGAATGGGAGAACTTGACTAGACTCTCATTATTCGGAGAGAAATACCATTTAGTATCACCCAAGAAAAAACACACGTTTGCCAAGAGGTGGAGGAGATGGCTGAATTATTAGACTGCCGCGGGGATGGTTCTGTGGGATTTGGGGGGGGAGAAATTGGGGGCAGCAGTGGGATGAGTAGGGATGCGGCGGGAATTTTTTTATTTTTTATTTATATATTTTTTTTTTCCGCTGGTCACTCCTCCGTCGCCCCCAGGAGCGGACAAAGCAACAGGTTAAGCGGGAGGAATAGGGTATAATAAATTGTATTTAATTGTTTAATGTATAAAAGAAAAGAGGAAATTGTATATAAGCTGTATGAACAATTGTATAAATGTGCATATAAAGACAAATAAAGAATATATAAAAAAATAAAAAAAAGTGTAGTGGCCATGCTGTATTTCTACAAGTCACCTCCCATTCACTTCAATGGGAGCTGAGCTCCAGTGACCCTGTATGACCACTACACTTTGAACGCAGCTGTGCTTCCTGTTCCATTCAATAGCTCGTTCTGGCGCTGGAGGCCGCAGAGACCAGCCGATCAGTGGGGGTGCAGGGTGTCAGACCCTCACTGATAGGATATTAATAACCTATTCTGAGGGCAAGTCATCAATATCAGGAGCCTGGAGAACCTCTTTACAAAATAAAGTAATGAGGGGTTATTTTCTTTTTAGTCATTCTCTATTAGTGGCAACAGGCTCCACTAGGCAATGAGCTTCCCTGGGTGACAGTTCATGATAATCTGCCTTGGAGTCTCCCTCTCAATGACAGTAAGAGGGAACATAGGCATTTTCAACCCTCTTACAAGCATACAAGACACACGTTACTATGAGATTAACACACGCAAACGGATCAAAGAGCTTCCAACAACCTCCGTAGTGGCTAACGTAAGTTTCAACATACAGTGAGGAGCACAGGCTGCAAAAACCCAAATCATCAGGGAGTTAAGGGCCCTTTACATGGGCCGAGAATCTTAAAGTTAATCGCTAACGAGCGTTCATAGGAATGCTTGTTATAGATTATCCGCCAGTCTAAATGTACCGTCGATTACCCGATGAATGAACGAAACTCTCGTTCCTCAAGTAATCCGATCGTTTGTGTGCACACAAAAATTATTGTTTTGTCGGCAGCAGATGGTGCTGTGTAAACACCATCTGCAACTGGTAAACAACGAGTCAGTATGGTGAAGAGCGATGGCATTAGCGATCACTGCTCCCCATACTCTGGAGGAGATCGCTGCATGTAAATGCACAGGTCTCCTCCGCCAGCGAGCAGCGGATTGTCAGGAAGGAACGCTTCCTTCTGATAATCTACTGCTCTGACGTCCCATGTAAAGGGTCCCATGTAAAGGGACCTTTAGAGAATGAGGATGATAAAACTACAATAAATCAAATCACCCATGATTAGAAAATTATCACATAACTGTCCCACATTTACTGATGAGCCCCAACATGGAGGTATCCTGGAATTCTGCTTTAACTTTAACCAAGACAAGACAGACTACATATAAACTTGGTAAAAGTATGTGATGAGGAGGTAACTCCACAAAGACAGACTCTAGACTTCACATAGAGGTTTTTCCAGATAAAATATTGGTGGCCTAGGCTTCTGTGTACAAGACCATACATCTGTTATGAGGCCCAGAGGGAGCAGGGCGGCACTGAACTCCTTCTTCTGTTCCTGACATAAAGACACTGGGGGTCATTAATCAAACTGGTGTAAAGCCCATTGCAACTAATCAGATTTCATTTTGGACAGCTCTTTTGGAAAATGATAGGAGGAATCTGATTGGTTGCTATGGTAAGTAACTAGTTCTACTTTACACCAGTTTGAAAAATAACCTCCACTGTGTTATCATTCAGCCACCGCTACAGGTGCAAACAAAGAAGTTTTTACAGCTCCCATTGCAGGTAATGGTAACTGTATAAATTCCTATGCAATGAGCTCCCCCTAGTGGTGGCTTTAGGCAGACAGTTTTATAATACATTCTTTGAGGTAAGCAGCAGACATAGAACTGTATGTATTTTTGTGCCATTTGTGTGGTGTAAATTCACCCGTTCCACTTTTTCCGTCATAGAAGTTGGATAAACTGGGTGAGACAGAGATTGATTTGTGTTATATTATAGCTTTTTTTATAAAAATTTCTTCTACTTAATAAAGAAAATAGTAACTTCAACTGAATTCAGGGGTGCTGTGCTTTGTGTTCCATGCTAACTTGGAGTTTTTGATGGACCTGTACTGGGAAACTGGAAGGGTCAGAGGGACCCTTACTGAGTTTTGACATAGACCCGTATGATTTCTGTGTGCGCCAATTGCCTTCTCATAGTCCATCAATGTTTGACCCCTGGAGGTCCAGTCCCATAAAGCACTGCAGATAATCAGATGACTCTTCATTCTAGTACCATAGCTTGTCTATAGGTATAGCTGTGCCTGGTACTGCAGCTCAGCCCATTCAACAGGGGCGTTGCTAGGGTCTCAAAAGATCTAGGGCCCAAGCCCCAATGAATATGGCCCAGTTCTCGAAGTCGTCCCTCCTGCCCCCACACACCACACTTTGCTGTACTTGCTATACAGCAGCACATACCTGTCACATCCAATAACTCCCAGGTGATGTCTCCTCCAATGTAGGTCTTCTCTTTCATCATCTTCTCCATTTGGTCCATACAACTTCTCTCAGCCGCCTCGTCTCTGCAGAGTGTGACACACAGACATCTTAGCTTCCTCACATTTCTATCATCATTCCCCAACCTGGAGTCCCCACAGTGTTATCCCGCTGCTCGTTGTGTTCCCCAATACCCCAAATACTATCCTGAAGAAAAATGAGTGCCCCCATAGTAATACTGCCCCCAACCGTGACAACGCTCCCCAAGAGTGCCCCCATTACTAGCAGAGCCCTCCAGTATTAATATTACCCTCACAGAGCCCCCAGTAGAAATAAGGCCCCTATTGTTCCCCCAGTGGTAATAAATCTCTTTACAGACCCCTCAGTAGTAATAAGACCTCCACAGTGCTCTTTGTAGAAATAAGGCGTATCTATAAGTCCCTCCTATAGAGCCCCCAGTAGTAAAAAGAACGCCTAATGTCACCTGGATTTGCAGTTCCCCCTGTAGTTATATTCCTCTCTCCACCATACAGTCTCATGTAAATAACATCACACCATCTCTCCTGCCCCCTCATAAATACAGTACTATGTAAATAGCATCACTCCCCTCCCTTCAGCCCCTCCAACATACAGTCCCATGTAAATAAGACTATTTCCCTCCCTCCGCCATAGAGTCCCATGTAAGTAACATCTTAACATCTCTCCAGCCCCCTCCAATATACAGTACCATATAAATAACATCCCTCTCTATGTACAGCCCCCTCAAAAATACAGTCCCATGTCAATTACATCACCTCCTCCACAGCCGCCTTCAACATATAGTCCCATGTAAACATCACCCCCTCAACATTTTGTCCCATGTAAATAACATCATTCCCCCCCCACCAGCCACCTTCAACATACAGTCTCATGTAAATAACATTGCCCCCTCAACATTCAGTCCCACGTAAATAACATCACTCCATCCCACAGACGCCATCAACATACAGTCCCATGAAAATAACATCACTGCCTCCCCCAGCCCCCTCCAACATACATTCCCATGAAAATAACATAATCTCCTCCCACAGCCGCCTTCAACATACAGTCCCATGTAAATAACATCACCCTGCCCCAGCCCCCTCCAACATTTAGTCCCATGTAAATAATATCACTCCCTCCCACAGCCACCATCAACATACAGTCCCATATAAATAGCATCACTCCCTCCCCCATCTCCCTCCAACATACAGTCCCATGTAAATAACATCACTCACTCTTACAGCCACTATAAGCAAACAGTCCCATGTAAATAACATGACCCCCTCCCCAGCCACCTCCAACACACAGTTTCATGTAAATAACATCCATCCCTTCAGCCCTAACATACAGTTCTAGTTAAATAACCACAGGATATTCAGGGACTGGGACAAAACATCAGGAGCCGAGGCCCCGAATGTTTTAACCTAGCAACGCCCCTGCCATTCAAGTAAGGTTGTCTTCATTCTGATGCTTGGCATTCAATGTCGCTAATCTAACATTGTTTCCCATCCAAAAGATGGACCATCATTGTTTTAGTTCCACAAAACCCCATTAATTAATTTTTAAAAAGACTAAGCATATGATAAATACAGTATTGACCCTCAGAATACTATATTTTGAGTGTATTTTTCTTTAAACAGTAGCTCTCACCGAAATGCTCCAAATAATTAGCTGGACTGGGCTGTTAACATGGACACACTATACAGAAAGGGCAACAGGAGGCTTTACCTGCTTAGGAGGCTGAGAGCTTTTGGAGTGCAGAGGGCACTTCTTAGGGCCTTTTTCAACTTTGTGGTGGCATGAGCCATCTTCTTCGGAGTGGCCTTCTAGGGTAGCAGCATCTCAACCAGGGAGAGGAAGAGACTAGAAAAACTGATTAGAAAGGCCAGCTCCGTCCTGGTGAGCCCCCTATCCAAGCTGATATCCATGCTGGAGAATAACTCCCATCCCATTCATGAGATGGTGATTGCATTGGGCAGTACCGCCAGTGACCGACTGCTTTACCCCAAGCGTGAGAAAGAGCGCTATTGGAAGCCATTCCTCCCGTTAGGCTTTAAAAACCAACGCCGACCCAAGCGGTGATAGACTGCAATCGCCTATGGGTTCCTGTGGATATCATTCCATCCAGAGACTGTATTCTATAAGTTCTGATATATCCTTTATTTTTTACATTTTTTATCTACTGTCACTGGGACTATTAAAGATTTATCTTATGAGCTCTCTCTGGACAGATCAGATGGCTTTGTTTGCTGTTTAGAGTTGCAAAACAGTTAACAGAGAGCCCTGGACATTTGTGCTGTGTCCTGCCCTATGGGATGGTGATGTAAGGAACAGATGTGTCATTCTCTCTCTTCCTTATTGTAATGAATTCCATGCAAACGTAATGTGTCATCTTTCTGCTTATAAATCATTAGTGTCTAATTGAAGCATGTTAGCATGAAATTATTATTAATCTGTTATAGTGTCCACCGCAATGACTTCTTCCACCTGATTAAAGGGGTTTCATATATTGAAGACCTATCCCTAGGATAGGTCATCAATATCAGATAGACGGGGATCCGAGTCCCGAGATCCCAGGTGATCAGCTGTTTGAATAGAACACAGCGATTGTACGAGTGCTGCCTTCTCTTCACTGTTTACCTTCCCGCCATTGACATTGCAGCGACGAGCAGGGGTAATTACAGCTCTTCCGTCTCCGTTCACTTCAATGGGAAAGAGCAGATGGAGTCTAACTGTTCCTCTCCATAGAAGTGGATGTGGGTGGAGGTGCTGTAATTACACCTGCTCACTCCAATGTCGACTGCGAGCAGGTAAAGTGTGACGAGAAGGCAGCACTCGCAGCTGATCGGCAGGGGTGCCAAGAGTCAAAACCCTGCTGATCTGATACAGATGACCTATCCTACAGCATGCTCTGAAAGTTGAATGGATTCAATGGAGATTTGGATTGCACTGTAAATTGTCAAAGTGTTATGGTGTGCAGGGCGTAACTACCATAGCAGCAGACCATGCGACTGCTATGGGGCCCAAGGCAGGAGGGGGCCCAGTTGGGATCATCTCCTCTTCTACTGGGGTGAAAACTTGGTCAGGACTCTATCCATTAAAGAAACTACTTTCAGCAAATGAGGCAGTGTAAAAATGGCCCAAGGTTCATTGAAAGGGGTTTCAGCGGAAACCCTTCTGTCCTGTGTGTGTGTGTGTGTGTGTGGGGGGGGGGGGGGGCTGGTTTGATCCTTGCTATGGGTCCCTTACTTCTCTATGTACGCCACTGATGGTGTGTAATCCACACCGAGGATCATAGAGTTATCTGGCACAGCTGAACTTCACTACAAGACATTTCTCTTTCTTTTGAAGCCCAGTCAAAACAGAAGTGTTCCCTAAATTTATTATTAGCCAAATGGGTTTTCTGGGAGTAAAATATTGATATCAATATCTGATTGGTATGGAGTTTGACGCCTGGCACACCAAGTGATCAGCTGTTTGAAGAGGTCTCTGTGCTGTGATGGGCATTGCGGCCTCTTCCTAGGCCAGTGATGTCATGTTCATCAGTCAAATGGCTTAGGCGCAGCTCAGTCCCATTCATGAATGGGACTGAACTGCATTAACAAGCACAGTCACTATACAATGTACTACACAGTGCTTGGATAGCTGTGAGGAGGCCAAAGCATCCACCAGAAAGCCAGCGCCTCTTCAAACAGCTGATTGGCGGAGGTTCCAGGAGTCAGACCCTCACTGGTCTGATATTAATGATCTATCCTAAGACTAGGTCATCGATATTGTACTCCTAGAAAACCTCTTTTAACAGGTTTTACTTGGAGGCTGTCCCTTTGTATGGACAAGGACCTATGTTCCTTTATTTTATTGTTTGTTCATGTCGGATATACTTTTCTGTTTACTTGTGTACCATCTTCACAATTGTAAAGTGCTAAAAAATATCTTGGCGCTGTAAAAATAAAGATTATTGTTTTACCAAGCTATATGTAAAATATATTTTTCTAGGTCACTCCTATTTAATAAATTTTTACATTTTGTGTTTTCTTTGATTTCTAGCCAATTCCCATGATAGTTCCCATTATTTCCCTGTTTTGCAAGAAGGCTCCCCCACCGTTCCCACTCCCACACACGTGACACTAGAGACTGTGAGGAGACCTCTATGTTTTATGGGCACACAATGTTTCAATTCACAAACTATTCTGCTGCCCAATGTTTTTATAAGTCACCACTGATACACCTCCTATATGAGACATCAAACTTCCTAAAATAGCCATAATTCTCCCACTGGACATGTTACTCAGGGCTGTGGTATTTTCTCTGTAGAAATCCTTCACGTCTTGTTATTAACTGCTGTCTTGCCTTATTCCCAAGTGACAGTTTGCAAGACATCCAGTAAAAGTCACCAATTTTCTGGTAGCAGCATATTGAATACCGTCAAGATGGCTAACCTCCACAACTCCAGCTGTGGTGAAACTACAACTCTCTGCATGCTCCAATTCATTTCTATGGAGTTCTGAGAACAGCCAAGCGAGGGGTCAGTTTTACCAGTGGAGTGCCACGGAGGATGGTGTTACATGCATGCACTTTCCTTCTGAACATATCATCAAAATATTATTTATTATGTTTATTTTATTTGGTGCCGCTTTATGAGGCTTGCTACATATTGCAATTATCTTACCTTATTGCTATACAAATATGCAAACACATATCAGAAATATATGACATCCAACATCACACTGAAATAAAGGCCAAGATCAGTGCAGGTACATTTTAATGAATATCACATTTCCACATACTATATGTATATGAAAGCATTGTTACATAAGGACAGTGATGGACTGGGGTGCCTGAGGACGCACCATTAAAATTAATTCTGGGGGCCCACTGTAATTTGAAGGCAAATTGTGTAAGTCTCAAAGGCAAATCGTGTAGACATATATGAAGTACTACCCTAAAAATCATCCAGATCCAAGTACCTGGTCTTAAAAGTATAATATGCAAATACATTTTATTAAAGGTTAAAAATAAAACAAATCTATGGTTCCAATTCAGGTTTAGGGATTTTAATGCGAATTTGTCCCCAAGAAATTCAATGTTAAGCCAGTCACAAATCATTGCAGGAGAATGCTGATGCCTAGCACTGTCAGTCTAGGGGAGGGGGTATGCAAAATAACTGTGGAGCCCCAGTTATTATGGGTTTTCAACACAGAGAAAGCCAGATATCCTTCAAAGGAAGGAAAACCGAGCAAGGGGGTGTCTCCATTACAGAGATCACCAGATCCACCATATTAAGTGGCCCTTATTTCAAGATCCCACTCTTTTACAAGCTTTAAGGATGTGACAGGGAAGACCTATGCCGGTTATCCATCCACAGCCAGCTGTTTTGGGGTGTTGCCCCTCATCAGTGTGGAGTAGGATTCTGGCTAACCGGGAGCAATGCCTTGGAGACTACTCAAACAAAACAATAGCTGATATTAAGGAGACCAGCTACAGAAAACACAGTGGAGCCTCATTTAAGAGTCTCGACACAGCAATCCAAAGTGCAAAGCTCCCTGGGAGACAGTGATATGCAAAATAACTGTGGAGCCCCAGTTATGGGTCTTCAACACAGTGAAAGCCAGATATCCCTCAAAAGAAGGAAAACTGAGCAAAGGGGTGTCCCCATTACAGAGATCACCAGATCCACCATATTAAGTGGCCCCTATGTCAAGATCCCGCTCTTTTACAAGCTTTAAGGATGTGACAGGGAAGACCTAAGCCAGTTATCCATCCAGTCTAGGTGAGGGGGCATAGAAAATGGAGGAACTGAGGCGCTTTGGGGGAATAGGGCCAGCTCAATAATGCGATAAAAGCCTAAATTATTATATATTGAAGAAAATTCTGCTTTCACTGGAACGGTGAAATGGATTTTCACCATCCAGGTCTCTTTTTAAACAGCAGGATCCATCCTACTATGACTGACTCTGCTGAAGGTCATCTATAAGTTTCTGTAACTTGCAAGGACAGTGAAAACTGCACAATATAATTTTAATGAGAGCACCTGCATGTCCATCACACCAACAACATGGAACAAAGAAACTCTTTCTACCTGCAGTATGTGGTTCTGAAAGGAGGGCAGCCTGGTACACTCTAACATGAAGGATAATAATTCTGTTATATTCCGTCAACTGTCCCACCTGCCGGGAAGGGCCTGAGATACACAGCTGGGGGAAAAGCACAGATGTGAGGACTGAGCGGACATTATTGTTTCTCTCTACATTTCCATGTGTGACTCATTTTGTGAACACAAATCCCATACATCAGACCGCTAACCAGCGTCTCCCAAGGACATCACCATAACCTCCATGAGTATGTAAAGTTCAGAAATCCCCAACCATCTTCATGAGAATATATCACAACAAGCATATCCCACAAAAGGACAACTGGTTCTTATCTGTCAGCGATTTCTTGGAGCACGTTCTCAGAATCTGTATAATCACTTCAGTCCTGTTTATTCAATGAGCAACATTGCTTGCAGCAAGGAACAAACCCCAAAAGACCTTCTACCTTCTACCTACATGTGTGCTTTCTCAGAATATCTTAAAGGAAAACACTAGTATCAGTTTGTTTTTTATAATTGGTCCGGAGCGTGCAGAAACTGTTTTGCAAAGCCCATTGACAAATACAGATAATCAGAATTGATCTATATACTGTATAGCGTTATCATTTAGGAATGATCATTTAAATTCATTGCTTGGTTGTTAAAGAGGTTTTCCAAGAGTTTTTTTTACTGATGACCTATCCTCTGGATATCTGATTATTGGGGGTCCGACACCCTGGATTCCTGCCTTCTTGCAGCTTTGTTTAGGTCAAGTCATGTCACGTTCATCGGTCACATGGCCTGGGAGCGTCTCAGTCCCATTGAAGTGAATGTGACTAAGCTGAAATACCAAGCACAGCCGCTATACAATGTATGCCGCGGTGCTTGGTGAGCTGAGAGAAAGCCATGGTGCTACTGTGAGCACTGCTGCCTTCTCAAACAGCTGATCGGCAGGGGTCCCGGAAGCTGCATGACTAATGCCTCTTTCACACGGGAGTCGCGTGTGAGGGCCGGATAGGATGCGGGTGCGTCGCGGGAAAATGCGCGATTTTTCCACACGAGTGCAAAGCGTTTTGCACGCGCTTGAGAAAAATCGGCATGTTTGGTACCCAGACCCGAACCCGGACTTCTTCACAGAAGTTCAGGTTTGGGTTAGGTGTTGTGTAGATTTTATTATTTTCCCTTATAACATGGTTATAAGGGAAAATAATAGCATTCTTAATACAGAATGCTTAGTAAATTAGGGATGAAGGGGTTAAAAAAATAAAAATAAAATTGAAATCACCTCATCCACTTGTTCGTGCAGCCCGGCTTGTCTTCTTTCTTCTTCTTTGATGACCTGGGAGGAAAAGGACCTTTGGTGACATCACTGCGCTCATCACATGGTCCGTCACATGGTCCATCACCATCGTGATGGACCATGTGATGAGTGCAGTGACGTCACTAAAGGTCCTTTTCCTCCCAGGTCATCAAAGAAGAAGAAAGAAGACGAGCCGGGCAGCGCGAACAAGTGGATGAGGAGAGTTTAATTATTTTATTTTTATTTTTTAACCCCTCCATCCCCTCCATTCTGTACTAAGAATGCTATTATTTTCCCTTATAACCATGTTATAAGGGAAAATAATAAGATCGGGTCCCCATCCCGATTGTCTCCTAGCAACCATGCGTGAAAATCGCACCGCATCCGCACTTGGTTGTGGATGCTTGCGATTTTAACGCAGCCCCATTCACTTCTATGGGTCCCGCGTTGCGTTAAAAATGTTGGAGAACATCAACTGGTGTGATGCTGATGGTCCATACCCATACATCTCCTCTCTCCCATCGGTCATGGCTGCCAGTATAATCACCCAGACTGCTGTCCCATGCTGCTTGCTGTCTGTATCTGTTCTTACCTGCTTTCTGGTGCTTGCTCCCTTAGGCTAAGTTCACACGACCGTATGGCTTTTATTGTTTTTTGCGGTCCGTTTTTCACGGATCCGTTGTTCCGTTTTTGAGTTCCGTTGTGTTTCCGTTTCCTTTCCGTTTTTCCGTATGCCATGTACAGTATACAGTAATTACATAGAAAAAATTGGGCTGGCCATAACATTTTCAATAGATGGTTCAGAGAAAAAACGGAACGGAAACGGAAGACATACGGATGCATTTCCGTATGTGTTCCATTTTTTTTGCGGACCCATTGACTTGAATGGAGCCACGACCCGTGATTTACGGCCAAATATAGGACAAGCTCTATCTTTCAACGGAACGGAAAAACGGAAATACGGAAACGGAATGCATACGGAACACATTCAGTTTTTTTTGCGGAACCATTGAAATTAATGGTTCCGTATACGGACCGTATACGGAACACAAAAAAACGGCCCGTACACTCGCAAAAAAACCGTTCGTGTGAATTAGGCCTTAGGGCGTGCACACTCTCTCCAGCTCTTAAAGGATCAGTGCATACAAGCTAATCTGTCTCATTCCAATGGCAGTGTTCACTGGGAAAAAAAGGCGAGAATAGAGACAGCACTTCTTACTAATCCTATCCGGTAAATCCAAGCGGTCTCAGTGCCAGCAGTGTTAGGCTACTTTCACACTCGCGTTTGGTGCGGATCCATTGTTCAGATGAAACAACCGTCTGCATTCGTTCAGAACAGATCTGTTTGTATTACCTTTAACATAGCCAAGACGGATCCGTCTTGAACACCATTGAAAGTCAATGGAGGACGGATCCGTTTTCTATTGTGCCAGATTGTGTCAGCGAAAATCCGTCCCCATTTGGCTCAGTTTCGTCAGACTGACTCCAAAATGCTGCAAGCAGCGTTTTGGTGTCCACCTCCAAAGCGGAATGGAGACTGAACAGAGGCAAACTGATGCATTCTGAGCGGATGCTTTTCCATTCAGAATGCATTAGGGCAAAACTGATCCGTTTTGGACCGCTTGTGAGAGCCCATGACGGATCTCTCAAATGGAAAGCCAAAACGCCAGTGTGAAAGTAGCCTAAGACCCTAACCTTCTGAGCCTCTGGTAGTCATAGGTTGAAGAGAGGACTGCGGCACTCACTGTCTTCAAGATAGTTTCAGAGTTTATTCACCAACTGTGCGACATGTCAACTCGAGTCGTTTAAAATGCAGATTTTATCCTTTTGAATGCAAAGAGTGAGATCTGGGGCAAATCCCCATCAAAATCCACAAGAAAATCCATAAATGACACATGCAGACTTTGGTGCAAAAACAGCACATAAATAAGCTACACTGCTGTGTGCATGTACCCTTAGGGCTCATTCACATGAAAGTAAGGGTTTCGTGCCTATGCTGCTGCGGATGTGGAACCATTGACTTGAATGGGTCCGCAATCTGCGAGATATGGCAAAAGATAGTACATGGCCCATCTTTTGTGGTGTGGATGCACAGACCTGAAAGCCCACGGAAGGGCTTTGTAGTGTTTCTGTGGGCTTCCAAACTGGGCTTTCGCTCAACAAAAGATAGGACATGTCCTATCTTTTGCCATTTCTTGCAGATTACAGACCTATTCAAGTCAATGGGTCTGCATCCAAAGCACAGAGTGCACAAGGCCAGTGTCCGTATACTGTGGACCTGCCGTTTGTGGTCCGCAATAGAGGCATGGTGCCCTTATGGGCAGGGCTGGGACAAGGCCATTTGGTGCCCAGGGCGAAGATGGCAAACTGCGCCCCCCCCCGTTTTTAAGAAAGAATCAATGTTGTTTCAAAACAAGAATATACTTAAAGCAATAGAACAAAGGACTGTGGGACTTTGAAAGTATTCATTTTAAAACACGTGTGTAAACACGAATATGAACTTTGCCCCACGATAGCTCTTTTGTAGAACCCCCATAAAAACTTACAGTTACTTGACTTGGCCCTTGGGGATCTCGGACGCCACTTCAACACTTGGCCGGGGGCTCGGCGGAGCTGATGTTGTGCTTTATCCTAATGAGAAAGATTTCATAATAAGGATTTGGAGAAGGGGCAGAGGAATAGCAGAGCAGGGAGAGGCTGGTGCTGCTACTAGGGGGTCATACCATGGGGGAGTAATAAAGCCCACCATAATGCCCCCCCCAGTAGTAATAATTCTCCTTATAATATGCAAAACATACCCCTTTGTAATGCCCCCAGTTGAGCTAATGTTCCCATAATGTGCCAACATAAAATACCCCTTCTCAGTGCCCCCGTAGATGACCCCCATAGTGCTCCCCCCTTCCCCATAGTACCCACCATAATGTGTCCCAGTATAAAATGCCCCTATACAGAGCCCCCCATATAAAATATCTTCTTTTTAGCCTCAGTAGATGCCCCTAAATAATCTGCAGTAAGATGTGCCCCCATAGATGCCCCCATATCATGTGCCAGTAGCCAGAGCCCCCCCCCATATCATGTGCCAGTAGCCAGAGTGCCCCCATATCATGTGCCAGTAGCCAGAGTGCCCCCATATCATGTGCCAGTAGCCAGAGCCCCCCCCCCCCATATCATGTGCCAGTAGCCAGAGTGCCCCCATATCATGTGCCAGTAGCCAGAGTGCCCCCATATCATGTGCCAGTAGTAAGAGCCCCCCCCCATATCATGTGCCAGTAGCCAGAGTGCCCCCATATCATGTGCCAGTAGCCAGAGTGCCCCCATATCATGTGCCAGTAGCCCCCCATATCATGTGCCAGTAGCCCCCCTTATTGCCAATAGCCCCCTTATGGGCCAGTAGCCCCCCTTATGTGCCAATAGCCCCCCTTATGTGCCAGTAGCCCCCTTATGGGCCAGTAGCCCCCCTTATCATGTGCCAGTAGCCCCCCTTATCATGTGCCAGTAGCCCCCCTTATCATGTGCCAGTAGCCCCCCTTATCATGTGCCAGTAGCCCCCCTTATCATGTGCCAGCCCAGTAGTCCCCCCTTATCATGTGCCAGCCCAGTAGCCCCCCTTATGTGCCAGCCCAGCCCAGTAGTCCCCCCTTATCATGTGCCAGCCCAGTAGCCCCCCTTATCATGTGCCAGCCCAGCCCAGTAGTCCCCCCTTATCATGTGCCAGCCCAGTAGTCCCCCCTTATGTGCCAGCCCAGCCCAGTATTGTACCTATATAAATAAAAAAAATAATAAAAAAAACTTATACTTACCTCCAGCAATGTGATGCGATGCAGGCCGCCTCTTCCGTCTGTGTCCCTCGCTATACGGCAGTCAGGCGACGCGATGACGTCATCGCGCCGCCTGCACCGGCCTCTGATAGGCTGCCAGCACTAGGCCGGCAGCCTATCAGAGGAACAGGAGGGGACACACCTCTCCCTCCTCTGCCGCAGCGCAGGCATCTGTATTGCCGTCCTGAGGACGGCAATACAGATGACTATGGAGATTAGCGCTTCCGCAATGGAAGCGCTCATCTCCTGCTCTGCCCTGCCGCCGGCCGCGGCCGCCCCCACTTGTCACCAGGGCCGCGGCCTTGCGGCACTCAGGCTTGCCGGCCCACCGGGAAATTTCCCGGTATCCCGGCAGGCCAGTCCGGCCCTGCTGCGCCCCCCTCCTGTCCGCAAATGGTAGCGCCCAGGGCACCCGCTCCTTCGGCCCCTGCCTTGTACCGGCCCTGCTTATGGGTATGTCCAAACATGACTGAAATGCTGCAATGTTTCTGCTGAAGATCCACATCAGAATAAAACACACTAAATTTTGATGCAGAAAACTACTGATTTAACGCTTTTATTTTACTCACTTATATAGCGCTGACATATTCCGCAGCACTTTACAGACATTATCATCACTCACAATCTAAGTTCTCTATCAGTATATCTTTGGAGTGTGGGAGGAAACCCATACAAGCACAGGGAGAACATACTAAGGCCTCTTTCACACTACCGTTTTTTTTTTCACGTTTTGCGGGCCGTTTTTTGCGTTCCGTATACGGAAACATTCATTTCAATGGTTCCGCAAAAAAAACGGAATGTACTCCGTATGCATTCCGTTTCCGTATTTCCGTTTTTCCGTTCCGTTGAAAGATAGAACATGTCCTATTATTGCCCGCAAATCACGTTCCGTGGCTCCATTCAAGTCAATGGGTCCGCAAAAAAAACGGAACACATACGGAAATGCATCCGTATGTCTTCCGTATCCGTTCCGTTTTTACGGAACCATCTATTGAAAATGTTATGCCCAGCCCAATTTTTTCTATGTAATTACTGTATACTGTATATGCCATACGGAAAAACGGAATGGAAACGGAAACACAACGGAAACAAATAAACAGAACAACGGATCCGTGAAAAACGGACTGCAAAACACTGAAATAGCCATACGGTAGTGTGAAAGAGGCCTAACTCTATGCAGGTTGGTGAGATCCTAACCTAGGGCCCCAGCACTGCAAGGCACCAGTGCTAACCACTGAGGACATCTTTACGTAGAGCAACAATTCCTTTTTTTCAGATCCTCAGAGAGTTCTTTGCCATGAGGAGCCATGTTGAACTTCCAGTGACCAGTACGAGAGAGTGTGAGAGCGATAACACCCAATTCTACACACCTGCTCCCTATTCACACCTGAGACCTGGACACTGGGGAGGGAAAATGGCATATTGGGGACAATTTGGCCATTTTCACTTAGGGTTGTGCTCACTTTTGTTGCCAGTGGTTTAGACATTAATGGCCGTGTGTTGAGTTAGTCCTCATGCACACGGCCGTTGCCCGGCAGTGGCCGTATCACTTGAATGGGTCTGCAATCCTGAGCTGCGGTGCAGAACGGAGGCACGGAACCCCATGGAAGCACTCTGTAGTGCATGTTCTATTTTTTTGCCATGCAGAAAGATCACGGACCCATTTAAGTTGAATGGGTCTCGATCCGTCTCAGCCGCCACACGGACGTTGCCCGTGCTTTGGGGACTGCAAATTGTGGTCCCAATGCCTGGAACGGCCGCGCAACGGCCGTGTGCATGACGCCTAATTTTGAGGGCACACCAAATTTAAACTGTTATATGAGATGTACACTGACTACTTTACATGGTATCAAAGTGTCTTATCTTCAGGGTACAAAAATGTACTCACTTTTGTGAGATACTGTAGTTTAATGAATTAGGCTTCATGCACACGACCGTATGTATTTTGCAGTTCACAAACCGCTGTCGGTGTGCATCCCACTTTCCTCAGTCTCTATTATAGAAATTCCTATTCTTGTCCTTTTCTTGTCCTGTAATTCGCAGAGCAGCCGCACAGATGTGGACAGCGCACGGATGCCCTCCATGTGCTGTTTGCCTTTTTTTTGCAGCCTTATAGAAATGAATGGGTCCGTGTCAGAACCTCCAAGAATGCAGATCGGACGTGGACCAAAAATACGGTCGCGTGCATGAGGCCTTATATTCTGCGTGACTTTGAAGACCACATTGCAGACACATTGCAAAAAGTCCAGGAGGGGCTTTATAAATATGGTCTCCCTCCTGAAGGCCATATTTTTTCAATTTATTTACTCAAGAAAACTGGCACAAGTACCTTGATACATTTCCAGCAGTGTGTTTTTCTGTTGCATGTGTCTGAAACAACAGCAGTATAGCTGAAATGCGGTGTGAAGAGTTTACCTAGGTTATTTGATATTGCATACACGGTATACTCTCATGGCCTGAAAGAGTTCTATGCCTGTAGATGAAGCAATGGAACAAAAGGCAGAGCATCTGTTTGTTATTACTGGAAACAGTTAAAAAAATGGGGGGGGGGGGTGGGGGGTGGAGAAGAGGACGGGGTGAATGCCGAGCATGAGGCCGAATAATTCATTGCAGCTGTACCAAAACCCTCCTCGCATTTTTCATTTTATTTCAATTTTAATGTGAATGGGGGGTCAAGGAAGGGGGACCCCACGTCACCCTCAATAAAATAATTAAATATGCATCTGCACTCCAGGGACAGACAAAACAGTTCCTGAAAAGCTTCATGAGGCCTGGAATTTTCTATGATAGATTTGGCTGTCTAGGCAGCGATCGGCGTCCTGTGAATATTGTTAGCTGTCACGCTTCATATTTACTTACAATCACCCTGTAAGTAATATAATATAGCTATGGTGATGTCATAAGGGCGCTGAATTATTTCCACCATTGCCAGTAAGTTCAATTGCTGAAACAAAGCAAGAAAGGGAAACTCAGTCAGCCTGAAGTCTTTGGCTTATGGAGGATGACTAGTCTACTAAATCCTGCTGGAAAATATTTGATTTGTACTGTCATGGAATGCATGGCTGTAGAGAAAACAACATTACAAAACGGATCTTAAAGGGGTTGTGCAGAGCAAGGATATTGATGACCTATCCTCAGAATCAGCAGGTGGTGCTTGCACACGATAGAAAAAAGCGCTGGCCTCACTGGTGGCCGGAACCATAGGAGTGCACATAGGCTGGCTCTTTTTTGCTATAGTTTGCAAGCACGGCCACCGATGCTTTATTGCAGGGTGGTCGTAAATAGAGATGAGCGAATTTATTTGTGGCGAATCGCGATAAAAAACAGCTATTTCCTGGCTGCAGAGAGCCTTTATAGGGTGTAAAACACTGTGCCTTGCAGTAACACGCATAGAGAGTCTGCTGTGGTAGTGAAATAATACTGTGAGTCAGTATGACATGCAGATGACAGGGGTTGCTCTTAGAATCACTGCACACTTCACTTATTAGAGCAGTCACGGGGCCAAAACTGACCAAATAACTCAAGTATGAACTCAGCCTTACAGGTCAATGTTAGCGCCAAAAAGAAGCGCACTCCTTTTACACCGTCGTCAGCTGATTCCACATAGATGTCTACAGAACCTGTTCTATTAAAGGCATATACAAGTAGAGCCCCCCCTAGAGCCTCTCGCTGTGACTCCTGATGCCACGCCCCCTTACTCTGCTGCGACCTGTGCCTGAAACATTTAGGCCTCTGCCACTCCCCTGTGCAGGGCCTGGCACTTCTCTGTCTGACGTACTGTTAGATCAAATAAATAAATAAAAAGGAAATTAAAACACCCCAAAAAAGTCTGTAACTTTCTCACTTTACTACACAACGGCTAATAAGCCCTTTTTTCCCCACTAATACACGTCAAAAAGGGCTGTAATTTTCTCACTTCACCACACAACGGCAAATACTTTTTTTCCCCACTAACGGACACGCAAAAAAATACGTTTGTGTGCACGAGGCCTAAATCCGTGAAAAGGTGGTCAGTGATTCCTCTGTGAAGATGTCCGTGATGGTTCCGTGTTAAGTCCGTGTGTCTGTTTTTTGCTGTCGTGTGTCATCCGTGTTTCACTGATACTGCAGAGCTGAAAAATAATTTTCAAAGCATCTCTTCCTAATGATCTATGAAACACAGATGGCATCTGTGGTTTTCACAGACCGATAGACTATAATGGGCATGATGGATCCGTGAACACAGACAAAATAGAGCATGCATCTGTGCTAAACCCACGGACCGAGCTAAAAGACTGGTGTGTGAATACACAAATTAAAATGAATGGTGACGTGCTCTGTCTGTGGAACACTGACATGTGAATGAGGCTTAAGGTATGGGGATGTACGATAGTCGCTATGATTGTTCATCTCCATAAGGTGCCATTGTTAGTCGGCATCACATCCATGTTTACGCCTGGGTTGGATTCATACTGTGCAGTCATGTCCCTTTTTTGATTGCAGTATTTTTCCATCCTCAGGGAATGGAAAACAATGACATTCCCATTGGTACAGTGAATGTTCTCTGGTGTGCTTTTGGAGCATCCTGTGGTTATCTGATACAGCTGTAGGAATGGTATTTCCACATTAATTGGGGGGGAGGGGGGAGGATGGGGTGACAATATACAATCTGTTTGGTTGTTTTTTGAACAATGTGTAATCTCCCTTATTAACCCTTTTTGTGTCAGAGGCCTTAATGTGAACCTTAGGACCAGTGATGGCCAGTTTGCCGTGTTCGCCCGCGAACACATGCAATCTGCCATCTTAACTAACAAGTCCGGCGAGGCACAGGTAAGTCCTTTCCTGTGCCTGTGCGCGAGCCGGTCTGAAATGAAATGCGGTCTGCGGGAGTGGGCAGTTCTGACAACAGCCACCGGGGGCCTTCATCGGGCTGTTCTCGGAACTGCCTGCACCCAGAGACCACATTTCATTTCAGACCGGCTCGTGCACAGGCACAGGTAAGGACTTACCTGTGCCTCGCCGGACTTGTCAGTTAAGATGGCAGATCGCATGTGTTCGCGGGCGAACACGGCAAACTGGCCATCACAGCTTAGGACACAAGCTGGACTTTCCATTTTTGCCTGATGATGAGTCAATACTTCACTACCAAATGTTTTTCTCTGTCCTGCGATATGATGACTCTTCCTGTCTCTCTGATTCATGATGTGTGTGGGCTGCTTGCATGTCTTTTTATGGGGAGCTGCGTCTGTCATTTTCATGAGCCATTGTTGTGATGCTCTTTGGCTGTTATTTTCACAGTGACCTGTTTCTATAATTGAGAATAGGAAATTCTGTTATCCGACAACGGCACTATTATGGAGAACTGTGATTTAACTTTAATTGTGGGGGGCAATTTTAATGTGGTGGACAGGGCTCCGTCTTTGTTGGGTGTGTGTGTGTGTGTGTGTGTGTGTGTGTGTGTGGGGGGGGGGGTTACTGTTATGAAGGAATGTGCCTGCCATTCGAAATTCACAGTAGTACTAATACATTTTTGTGTAGGTATATATTAACTGTATTTCACTGAATAAACCTACTTAAAATTTTACTTTTATATTAGATATTTGCTAAAATAAGTCCCACAAATAGATAAATGTTGTAGATGACTGCAATTAGTTATCTGGCAAATAGACATGTATTCAAGGTACATAGCACCACATTCATCATATAGTAATGTATTTTATGGCACTGAATTGTTTGTAACCGCTCACGGTTTGATGAACAGTTACTTCAGGCTGATGTGGTAGATCTGGGTCTTGGGCCGGATGGATATATTTGATGAAGATTCCTTTTCGATCCGTGGACCTTAATTGTAGGTTTGTCCTCTGTAGAAAGGATCCAAAAGGTTTTAGCAATATTTTTTCCTTTTTCCCAATGTGATTGGGGGAGGGGGAAATATATCCCTATTGGTTCTATATAGCCCTGCCTAAAAGAGGAGAGGTCTCCCGCCTATATGCAGAAGAATCACCCCCTAGAGGGCGACCCCACTTATCGGTGGCTGATCCTAGATAAAACTTGCCCTATAATGATAATTCCCAGTTCATGTATTCCAGATAATCCATCTATTAGAGTCCCGACGCGTTTCCTCTGTCAATGTACATTGGCAGATTCATCAGGGGATAAAAAGATGAAAATATAGCTTAATAGCTGTTAGCTGGATAGCTTTTTCTGATGCTACGACTGGTGATGTGCAGCCCAGATGTGCCTGCCATTCAAGCAGAATTCTGGTCCAAGTTGGCAGTGATAAAGTCTAACCTCTGGGGCTTTGACACAATAATGGGCTCCAAAGGCCCAGCAGAAGACAACTGCATTTGGAGCTGGCATTAGAGCCAATAACTTCCAATATGGTCTATTTCTTATCGGTAGATTTCAAAATAATCTATAAAAGCCCCTTTACATGGACCAACCTAGCAAGCAATTGTTGAGAATGAACCATTTGCTATCGATTATTGCCTGCTCATCAGAGGTGGTGAGAGCAGCATTTATATGCAGCAATTACCTCTGCTGTATGGAAATGAGCGATTGCTTATCCTCATAAAGAATTATTGTTTCTGGGCAGCAGATTTCTGTTTACACAGGTTGATCAGCTGCCCAGAAATGATGGTGTTCATATTAATGATGCTTTCAGCTGAATAACAGGCGCTTGCACGTTCATCAGGCAGGCACACAGTGCAATTTTTAGGAATGAGCATTCCTAGGAATGCTCCTTCCAGATAATTGCCTCGACCATTGCCCTTTTAAAGGGGCCTTAGATCTTACCGACTATTTGTCCATTTTGTGCAACAAAGTTTTCAATCTAATTAAAGAGGACATGTTCTGTACTGATGTAGGTTGGGCCCTCAGAATAATTTTCTGTGATAGGAACCCCAGTCTGACATCTGTTGCAGTAACCATATTTTTGCAGTCTCATTTCTAATGAGAATTTCCAATGATATCCATTGTCATTTCAGATAGATCTAGGAGGAGCAGGGAGAAGTGCAGAATTTGCCTCCTCCCCACAAACCAAAATAACCCTGACCTTAAAATGTTGTAAGGAACAATACTGGGTAGCATCAATAGACTTGCTCGTGCTTACTCAGCTAAAACTGTACTAAGTCCCAGATTCAAACCAGCCAAATACAAAGTAAGGATATACTGCAGGGTTGGTAGTAGTTTTTTCAAGTTTCCTTGCTCACGGGGAAAATGGGGATTAGACAGCATATTCCAGTGTGCAGGTGCACGAATGGGGATTAGACAGCATATTCCAGTGTGCAGGTGCACCTCGCCATGGCTGAAGGGACAAAAGCAAAAACAAACGCAATGCAATAGCACTCACAAATAATAAAGTAAATACAATCATTCCATACTCACTATAGAAAATGTACTAATGCTAGTGCTACGTTATAAATGTAAGATTCTTGGCAAATACATTTTGTACAAAACTATTTGTGCCTGTCCGCCAATGACAAGGCAATCTCTTTAAGACAGGAACCTACACTAAATACTACCTCCTCTAGTGCCATACTGGCCTCCACTAAATTCAGGGAATGCAGGCGCCACATGGCCTCTAAGGCTACTTTCACACTTGTGGCAGGACGGATCCGACAGGCTGTTCACCATGTCGGATCCGTCCTGCTGCTATTTCACCGTGCCGCCGGACCACCGCTCCGTCCTCATTGACTATAATGGGGATGGGGCGGAGCTCCGGCGCAGCACGGCAGTGCACGGCGAAAGGCCGCCGGACTAAAAGTCCTGCATGTCCGACTTTTTAGTCCGGCGGCTCTCGCCGTGCACCACCGTGCTGCGCCGGAGCTCCGCCCCCGTCCCCATTATAGTCAATGGGGACGGAGCTGCGGTCTGGAGGCACGGCGAAATAGCGGAAGGACGGATCCGACATGGTGAACAGCCTGTCGGATCCGTCCTGCTGCAAGTGTGAAAGTACCCTAATAAATGTAGTAAGGGCAGGCTACAGCTTCATACTTGCACTAATTAAAATCAGTCTATGGGACAGACAGGTTAGTTAGGAGTGCACAACCAATGGAGTCAGCCACACCTCCAATGCAGACTGCAAAAATAAACATAGGGGTTAGTCAGCACATCCCAATGTGCAGATGCACGTCGCCATGGCTGAAAGTGCAAAAGCAAAAACAAACAAAATGCAACCACACTCTGCAAACACAAGTAATAAAGTAAATACAGTAGTGCCATACTCACTATAGAAAATTTACTAATGCTAATACTACCTTATAAATGTGAGATTCTTGGCAAATAAATTTGCCTGTCCGCCAACAATCGCCTTGTTGTTAGCGGACAGGTACAGGCACAAATAATTTTGTACAAAATGTATTTGCCAAAAATCTCACATTTATAACGTAGCATTAGCATTAGTACATTTTCTATAGTAAGTATGACACAATTGTATTTACTTTATTATTCGTGTTTGCAGAGTGCTGAGTTAATATTCACATCACCTCAGGTAAGATTGAAAGTGAAATTTCATTAATAAAGTAACAATAAAACCTTACAGCTCATAATGTACGTAATTCTTCATTCTTCCTACTCACTGGTTTCATTCCAATTTACCATACACCACTGCCCTCTGCTGAGAGTAGAGTCCACTGCATAAGATAATTGCTGCTTGCTTGCTGCTGTAAATCTGAATAAGGTATTTTCTGCTAAAGTCAGATTTTATGCTATCCATTACCCAAACTTTGATTGTGTGGTACAAATATAAAAGGCAAATGTTTCAGACTGATTTAAAAAGCTATTCCAGCCAAGCTCCATACAGTGTAGCCACAGGAAAAAATCCAAATCACATACAGTGACCTAACACATATACAGCTAACTTCAAAATGACATGCCTAATAAAGTGCCACTACAAAACTATGACTCGTGAATAATTGGACTCCACAAGACTTCTGACAGTGCCCTGTGGTATCTGGTATCAAGATCTTAGCAGTGGACACTTTAAATACTGCAATGGTCCTTATACATGTGGCGACTGAGCAGGCAACGATCGGGAAGGAACCGTTCCTTCCTGATTATTGCTTGCTTATGACATAAGGTGAAAGCTGCATTTACATGCAATGATAACCTTCACTGTATGGGGATGGCTAGTGTAATTGCTCGTCCACATACAGATTAATTTTTTCTGGGCAGCAGATCACAAGCTATTTCTTCCAATGATGTCTCCACTGATGTACAATGGATGTTCTCGTTCCTCATCTTCTCTGTTGGGAGAAGACCATAAAGTGTACAGTCGTGGCCAAAAGTTTTGAGAAGGACAAAAATATTGGAAATTGGAAAAGTTGCTGCTTAAGTTTTTATAATAGCAATTTGCATATACTCCAGAATGTTATGAAGAGTGATCAGATGAATTGCATAGTCCTTCTTTGCCATGAAAATTAACTTAATCCCAAAAAAAACTTTCCACTGCATTTCATTGCTGTCATTAAAGGACCTGCTGAGATCATTTCAGTAATCGTCTTGTTAACTCAGGTGAGAATGTTGACAAGCACAAGGCTGGAGATCATTATGTCAGGCTGATTGGGTTTAAATGGCAGACTTGACATGTTAAAAGGAGAGTGATGCTTGAAATCATTGTTCTTCCATTGTTAACCATGGTGACCTGCAAAGAAACTTTATTGCGTTGCATAAAAAAGGCAAGGATATTGTGGCTACTAAGATTGCACCTCAATCAACAATTTATAGGATCATCAAGAACTTCAAGGAAAGAGGTTCAATTCTTGTTAAGAAGGCTTCAGGGCGTCCAAGAAAGTCCAGCAAGCGACAGGATCATCTCCTAAAGAGGATTCAGCTGCGGGATCGCAGTGCCACCAGTGCAGAGCTTGCTCAGGAATGGCAGCAGGCAGGTGTGAGCGCATCTGCACGCACAGTGAGGCGAAGACTTTTGGAAGATGGCCTGGTGTCAAGAAGGGCAGCAAAGAAGCCACTTCTCTCCAAAAAAAACATCAGGGACAGATTGATCTTCTGCAGAAAGTATGGTGAATGGACTGCTGAGGACTGGGGCAAAGTCATATTCTGCGATGAAGCCTCTTTCCGATTGTTTGGGGCATCTGGAAAAAGGCTTGTCCGGAGATGAAAAGGTGAGAGCTACCATCAGTCCTGTGTCATGCCAACAGTAAAGCATCCTGAGACCATTCATGTGTGGGGTTGCTTCTCATCCAAGGGAGTGGGCTCACTCACAATTTTGCCCAAAAACACAGCCATGAATAAAGAATGGTACCAAAACAGCCTCCAACAGCAACTTCTTCCAACAATCCAACAACAGTTTGGTGAAGAACAATGCATTTTCCAGCACGATGGAGTGGCTAACTAAGTGGCTCGGGGACCAAAACGTTGACATTTTGGGTCCATGGCCTGGAAACTCTCCAGATCTTAATCCCATTGAGAACTTGTGGTCAATCCTCAAGAGGCGGGTGGACAAACAAAAACCTACTAATTCTGACAAACTCCAAGAAGTGATTATGAAAGAATGGGTTGCTATCAGTCAGGAATTGGCCCAGAAGTTGATTGAGAGCCTGCCCAGTCAAATTGCAGAGGTCCTGAAAAAGAAGGGCCAACACTGCAAACACTGACTCTTTGCATAAATGTCATGTAATTGTCGATAAAAGCCTTTGAAACATATGAAGTGCGTGTAATTATATTTCACTACATCACAGAAACAACTGAAACAAAGATCTAAAATCAGTTTAGCAGCAAACTTTGTGAAAACAAATATTTTTGTCATTCTCAAAACTATTGGCCACGACTGTATATGTGGGTAACTGGCTCAGTGATAGATAGAAGGTGGTTATTGACTGTACACACTCAGATTGGGTCACTGTCACTAGTGGGGTACCACAGGGGTCAATATTAGGCCCTATTCTCTTCAATATATTTATTCATAGTCTTGTAGAAGGCTTGCACAGTAAAATACCAATAAGATAATGGGTGGCATCAAAAGGGGCATAGTTGCACATGATAAATACATAGGGGGTTCATTTATTAAACAGAAATACTCCTATATTAGGCATATTTCTGGTGCAGATTGCTGCGCAAAGGCCCTTTACGCGGCAATCTACGACTTTCCCCCGGTCACGCCAGGTTTAAAAAAGTGGGCATGGCGTGGGTGGGAAAAGGGATGAACCAGCAGGCCTGTCTCATTTACCATCTTCTACGCCTGTTTTAGGCGTAGAAAATAGTCTAAATGTAAGACAGCAAGGAAGCTGTCTTACATGTAGAAGCGGCGGTGGATCCACTGAAGTTACGTAGAGACCGGCGCCTCTATATAACTTCAGCGGATCCACCGCCAGCACTAAAACGCCGGTCTTAATAAATGTGCCCCATAGTCCTGCCACTTTACAAATCACTAGTCAGAACGCACATGGAGTACTGTGTACAGTTCTGGGCTCCTGTGAACAAGGCAGACATAGCAGAGCTGGAGAGAGTTCAGTGGAGGGCAACTAAAGTAATAACTGGAATGGGTGGACTACAGTACTCTGAAAGATTATCAACATTAGGGTTATTCACTTTATAAAAAAGACAACTGAGGGAAGATCTAATAACTATGTATAAATATATCAGGGGTCAGTACAGAGATCTCTCCCATCATCTGTTTATTCCCAGGACTGTGACTGTGACGAGGGGACATCCTCTGTGTCTGGAGGAAAGAAGGTTTGTACACAAACATAGAAGAGGAATCTTTACGGTAAGAGCAGTGAGACTATGGAACTCTCTGCCTGAGGAGGTGGTGATGGTGAATTCACTAAAAGAGTTCAAGAGGGGCCTGGATGTATTTCTGGAGTGTAATAATATTACAGGCTATAGCTACTAGAGAGGGGTCGTTGATCCAGGGAGTTATTCGGATTGCCTGATTGGGGTCGAGAAGGGGTTTCTTTTTTTCCTTCCTCTGGATCAACTTTGCTGGATAACAGCCTGAACTGGATGGACAGATGTATTTTAGGCCTTATAAACTATGTTACTTAATGACAACATCTTTCAGCCATGTGTTGTCTCTGCAGAGTTGGCCACACAGACATCTTAGATTCCTTACCTTTCCATCATCCTCCCCCTTCACATTGTGACCAATAATAATGCCCCCCCACTGTACCACCAGTAGTAATAATGTCCCCTAAAACTCTCCCAGTAGTAATAAGGCCCCTTTATAGTGCACCCAGTAGTTATAATAGGCCACTCTATAGTCCTCCCATTAGCTACAGTGTCCACAAAAGTGACAAAAAAAAGTCCTCCTCCGTGCTTCAATCAGCCAAGCAGGCCTCTTCCAGCCTTCAGCCTGTGTTTCCACTTCACAGCGCAGGTGACCGCTATAAAGACATTGCACCACCTGCGTCGTGGAGTGATGATGTCATGATGACCGCCTAAGACCCGGCTCAGGTGGTCGCGATGTTGTCATCACTTCACAACCCCCTGTGGCTTAGAAGAGTGAACAGTGAGGCCAGGAACCATTGATTTCTGTGCCCCTCCACACTATCCAATTCTATAGCCATCACGTCTGTGTCAGGAACTCCAGTCGAAGAACTGAATTAGACCCTAACAAACTCCTTTATAAGTTAAAGGGGTCCATGAGTTGCAATTTGGATCTGTCTGTCATATGTCGGAACTGGCACAGCCTGGTGGCTTCCATCATATATGGAATCCAGACACAGATACAAACAGATCTTTACAGTGAAGGTATGGAGGAAAACTGGCCAATCACTGTGAAACTAGCTAGATTTGGCTTTTTAACCGCTTCTCCACTGCTGAACGACTATAAATGTCTAGCGGATCCACATTTAACTCTGCAAGGATGTTTCTGAATGTCTTTGCAGAGTTTATAGCTGCATACAGATTGCAGGAGTGGGGATTCAGTTGTCAGTAATAGTCAGGATCCCTACAGAGAAGGCAGAGATGGTTTATTATCTTCCTTGCCTTCCCCATTGCTGTATACATGGCCCTGTATACAGATAAGGAACTGGCCACTACGCTTCTTCTCCTGTCCTTGTGATCACGTGCTGGGTGACGGGTAACTAAAAGAACTTCTGCCTTTTAGCAGACCCAGATAAGGTCTGCAGTGAAATTTCAAAAGCCGTATGCTCCCTGTAACTGGGTCTAATATGTTTGACTCAGTTACAGGAAAAATCTGAAGTAAAAAATAATGTAATTTTAAAATAATGAATGTTTAAACTAAATAGATAGAGAACGCCACCACTAGCCCACCTCACACATCCTAGTTCTGCCCTGGTGACTGGACAATATTAGGGATGAACTAATCGACTTCGGATGAAACATCCGAAGTCGATTAACATAAAACTTTGTTTTACTACTGTACGGAGCGAGCACTCCGTACAGTATTAGAATAGGGTTACCCCTTGGAACTGAACCCAAGTTCGGGAAATGTTTTTTTTACTGTAGAAATCAATTTATGAAGTTATTATGCAAAGTCTCTAGAGACTTCGTGTTTCATCCGAAGTCGATTCGCTCATCCCTAGACACTATGTATGCCCTGTATCAAAATGACTAACAGAAAGGGGGCACAATTGAAAGGATAGCAGGATAGATGGCCATTAGCCCACATTCACACAGCAGTGAAAAACTGCCGCGTGATGGTTGGTTTTAAAACCAATTGAAGGCAATGGGACTATTCACATGGATGTTTTTTAATGGCCAGTGAAAATTGGCTGTCAAAAAATTGGACATGTCCTATTTTTGGCCATTTTCACGGCCAGACAGACCCCATTGAAGTCAATGGGACTACTTTTAACTGCCGCTTGGGCAGGAGTGCAAACCCTAATGGCTGTTAAAGACAGGTACACTAGTAAAAAATTGTCTTTTAGTGGTTAAAAAACCAAAACAAAAATCTCATGCACGCACAAAGACAGTCGTTCCTCTCTTGATGCACATTATTACTGCTGGGGGCTAGTCTGGGGAACATTATGTATGCTTCAAGGGCTGGCATTTAAATTTAAAAAAAACATTGAAAATCATCCATTTTTAATGGCTGTTAAAAACGACTATTAACCACCTCCCGACCGCCTAACGCAGGGATGCGTCCTGCGGGCGGCCGGGTTATTCCTCCTGGACGCATCGGCGCGTCATCTCGCGAGACGCGAGATTTCCTGTGAACGCCCGCACACAGGAGCGCGCGTTCACAGGATCGGAAGGTAAACGAGCTGATCTACAGCCTGCCAGCGGCGATCATTCGCTGGCAGGCTGTTGATGCGATTTTTTTAACCCCTGAAAGGTATATCAGACGCTGTTTTGTTAACAGCGTCTGATATACCTGCTACCTGGTCCTCTGGTGGTCCCTTTTGCTTGGATCGACCACCAGAGGACACAGGTAGCTCTGTAAGTAGCACCAAGCACCACACTACACTACACACCCCCCTGTCACTTATTAACCCCTTATTAACCCCTGATCACCCCATATAGACTCCCTGATCACCCCCCTGTCATTGATCACCCCCCTGTAAGGCTCCATTCAGACGTCCGTATGTGTTTTGCGGATCCGCGGATCCACGGATCCGCAAAACACGGGCAACGCAGATCCTCAAAACACGGACACCGGCAATGTGCTTTCCGCATTTTGCGGATCCGCACATTGCCAGAACTATATAGAAAATGCCTTCTCTTGTCTGCAATTGAGGACAAGAATAGGACATGTTCTATGGGCTCTACAAAAAACGCAGTGTTCGCCCGATCAGGCCTGATCTTGTGCGCACACTTGCGTTCAATCCGCCCCACCGCAGTGACAGAATTTAATTATTTTCTGATCACTGCAAAAACACAGTAAAATCGCTGCGGTGCTATAAAGATCACTTTTGAGGGGCATGGCGAGTTCATAGAAGATTTTTTTTTTTTGCCACAAGTTAGCTGAAATTGATTTTTTTTAGTTTTTTTGTTTTTTCTTACAAAGTCTCATATTCCACTAACTTGTGACAAAAAATAAAATCTCACATGAACTCACTATACCCCTCACGGAATCCAAATGCGTAATTTTTTTTAGACATTTATATTCCAGACTTCTTCTCACGCTTTAGGGCCCCTAAAATGCCAGGGCAGTATAAATACCCCACATGTGACCCCATTTTGGAAAGAAGACACCCCAAGGTATTTCGTGAGGGGCATGGCGAGTTCATGTAAAATTTTATTTTTTGTCACAAGTTAGTGGAATATGAGACTTTGTAAGGGTACTTTCACACTTGCGGCAGGACGGATCCGACAGGCTGTTCATGATGTCGGATCGGTCCTTCCGCTATTTTGCCGTGCCGCCGCTCCGCCGCTCCGTCCCCATTGACTATAATGGGGACGGGGGTGGAGCTCCGGCGCAGAACGGCGGTGCACGGCGAAAGCCGCCGGACTAAAAAATCGGACATGCAGGACTTTTTAGTCTGGCGGCTTTCGCCGTGCACCGCCGTGCTGCGCCGGAGCTCCGCCCCCGTCCTCATTATAGTCAATGGGGACGGAGCGGCGGTCCGGCGGCACGGCAAAATAGCGGAAGGAAGAATCCAACATGGTGAACAGCCTGTCGGATCCGTCCTGCCGCAAGTGTGAAAGTAGCCTTAGAGGGAAAAAAAACAAAAAAAAAACATAATTTTCCGCTAACTTGTGCCAAAAAAAAATATATTCTACGAACTCGCCATGCCCCTCACGGAATACCTTGGGGTGTCTTCTTTCCAAAATGGGGTCACTTGTGGGGTATTTATACTGCCCTGGTATTTTAGGGGCCCTAAAGCGTGAGAAGTAGTTTGGAATCCAAATGCGTAAAAAATGCCCTGTGAAATCCTAAAAATACTCATTGGAATTTTGACCCCTTTGCACACCTAGGCTGCAAAAAAGTGTCACCCATGTGGTATCGCCGTACTCAGGAGAAGTAGGGCAATGTGTTTTGGGGTGTATTTTTACATATACCCATACTGTGTGTGAGAAATATCTCTGTAAATGACAACTTTTAAAAACTTTTATACAAAGTTGTCAATTTACAGAGATATTTCTCTTACCCAGCATGGGTATATGTAAAAATACACCGCAAAACACATTGCCCTACTTCTCCTGAGTACGGCGATACCACATGTGTGACACTTTTTTGCAGCCTAGCTGCGTAAAGGGGCCAAAAGTCCAACGAGTACCTTTAGGCTTTACAGGGTTGCTCACAATTTAGCCCCGCCCAAAATGCCAGAACAGTAAACACACCCCACAAATGACCCCATTTCGGAAAGTAGACACCCTAAGTAAGGTATTCGCTGAGGGGCATATTGAGTCCATAAAAGATTGAACTTTTTGTCACAAGTTAGCGGAAAGGGAGACTTTGTGAGAAAAAAAATAAAAATCAATTTCCGCTAACTTGTGCCAAAAAAAAACCAACTTATATGAACTCGCCATGCCCCTCACAGAATACCTTGGGGTGTCTTCTTTCCAAAATGGGGTCACATGTGGGGTATTTTATACTGCCCTTGCATTTTAGGGGCCCTAAAGCGTGAGTCTGGAATCCAAATGCCTAAAAATGCCCTCCTAAAAGGTACTCATTGGAATTTGGGCCCCTTTGCGCAACTTGGCTGCAAAAAAGTGTCACACATGGGGTATCGCCGTACTCAGGAGAAGTAGGGCAATGTGTTTTGGGGTGTATTTTTACATATACCCATACTGTGTGTGAGAAATATCTCTGTAAAATGACAACTTTGTATAAAAAAATTGGAAAAGTTGTCTTTTACAGAGATATTTCTCTCACCCAGCATGGGTATATGTAAAAATACACCCCAAAACACATTGCTCTACTTCTTCTGAATACGGCAATACCACATGTGTGACACTTTTTTGCAGCCTAGGTGCGCAAAGGGGCCCAAATTCCAATGAGTATCTTTACGATTTCACAGGGCATTTTTTACGCATTTGGATTCCAAACTACTTCTCACGCTTTAGGTCCCCTAAAATGCCAGGGCAGTATAAACACCCCACAAGTGATGCCATTTTGGAAAGAAGACACCCCAAGGTATTTCGTGAGGGGCATGGAGAGTTCCTGGAATATATGCCATAAGGAAAAACGGAACAGAAACTAAAACACAACGGAAACAAAAAACGGAACAACGGATCCGGGAAAAACGGACTGTAAAACACTGAAAAAGCCATACGGTCGTGTGAAAGAAGCCTCAGACTGGTCAACAGCTTAAGTGGTGAACAGAATTTTGGCACGATGAGACAGGATATGTGGACACATTTTTGTCCTAAGCCAGGTCAAAGAATAGGTAGTATGAACTAGACCAGGGGTGGCCAACTTTACAGACACAAAGAGCCAGAAAAAAATAATAATTTATGACTGCCGGGAGCCACAAGCTATACATTTACACAAATATGACTGCCCATGCTCAGATGACCGCCCATGCTCAGATGACCCCCCCACGCCCATTCTAAGATCATGCGTGTGTTTGTGTGGGGGGGTGATTTGACATAGGGGAGATGTGAGCATGGGGTGTCTGATTTTTGGTATCTTATGTGAGCACTGGGGAGGCTTATTTTGTGGGTCTTATCTGAGCTCATAATACCCCCATGATCAGTACTAAAGAAACTGTGTAGGAGGCTTATCCTACCTCTGCTGCCACTGCTCTGAGGACTGTGGCGCCCTCTCCACAGTGACCTGACGTGCACAGCGTCAGGTCAGAGCGAGGGCCTCCATGTATTAAGGGGGGGGGGGGGGGGGTGCACTGCACCACCAATAAAAATGTACCTTTAATACAGATACAGGAGGTGGGTACAGGCAGAATCACATAGCCGACACCTGGCCTCTATGACTGCACTGCGATCCCCGGCAGTTAACCCCTCAGGTGCGGCACCTAAGGGGTTAACTGCCGCGGATCTCAGCTACCTCTTATAGAGGTCAGGTGCGGGCTATATGATTCTGCAGCCAGCACCCGCCTCCTGTATTTGCATAAATGAGTGAGTTAACTTCATTGGTGGCAGTGGCCACAGCCCCTCCCCTCCTCTTCCCCTCTGTGTTCTCATTGGTGGCAGTGGAGGCAGCACAGGGTGGAGGGGAGGACTGCTTCCTTCTCCCCTGTGCTGCTGATATTTCGATACCTGCGACATCCCTACTACAGTAATAGCTGGCCCGCTCCCCTGCGAGCTGCATATGTAGAGGAGAGCGCGCTCCTCTGCGAGCCGCAAATGAAGGTGGAGGAGCCACAGCTTGGCCACCCCTGAACTAGACAGTCCAAAGATGTGCCAGATTTATCATTCAGCATCAGCCACTGTGATAAATATAGTACATTTTCAGATTGTCTATGTTTGCTCTGTCTACAAATTAGACAGGATTAGGGCTCTTTCACACTTGCGTTGTCCGGATCCAGCGTGTACTCCATTTGCCGGAATTACACGCCGGATCCGGAAAAACGCAAGTGAACTGAAAGCATTTGAAGACGGATCCGTCTTCAAAATGCGTTCAGTGTTACTATGGCAGCCAGGACGCTATTAAAGTCCTGGTTGCCATAGTAGTAGAGGGGAGCGGGGGAGCAGTATACTTACAGTCCGTGCGGCTCCCGGGGCGCTCCAGAATGACGTCAGAGCGCCCCATGCGCGTGGATGACGTGATCCATGCGACACATCATCCATGAGCGTGGGGCGCCCTGACGTCACTCTGGAGCGCCCTGGGAGCCGCACGGACGGTAAGTATACTGCTCCCCACTACACTTTACCATGGCTGCCAGGACTTTAGCGTCCTTGCAGCCATGGTAACCATTCAGAAAAAGCTAAACGTCGGATCCGGCAATGCGCCGAAACGACGTTTGGCTTAAGGCCGGATCCGGATTAATGCCTTTCAATGGGCATTAATTCCGGATCCGGCCTTGCGGCAAGTGTTCAGGATTTTTGGCCGGAGCAAAAAGCGCAGCATGCTGCGGTATTTTCTCCAGCCAAAAAACGTTCCGTTCCGGAACTGAAGGCATCCTGATGCATCCTGAACGGATTTCTCTCCATTCAGAATGCATGGGGATAATCCTGATCAGGATTCTTCCGGCATAGAGCCCCGACGACGGAACTCTATGCCGGAAGAAAAGAACGCAAGTGTGAAAGAGCCCTTAGTCAATTCCTCACTAGTTTCACGTTTTCTTTGCTACTATGTTTTATTGGATATATGGGTTACCTATGTACAGGTTTGAAGCCTCTGAATTTAAACTTGTGTTCATATTTACCGACAGCAAATTAATATAATTGAAATGTGAGGAACTGAAAACACAAAGAGGGAAAATTATCAGTCCCCTGCCCCAGAAACGTGGTTCCAAAAGAAAAGCTAAATTTGTGCGAAATTTGCAACTTGCTTAGACCAGATCAATGCAGCCTGACAAATTTAAAGAGGTTGGCCACTTTCAGGTTACTGTTGACCAATGTGTTTCATATGGGACTTACTAATATAAGCTTTATTGAAATTTTCTACATTTCATAATTTTAGCCCACTTGTTTGACAAGTCATTTGTGCTGTCTACACAAAGGTCTTGTCCATAAAATGACTGCTGATGAAGGGTCATCTGACCAGGCAAATCACCTTTATGTGAGGTCTCCTCCATTTATATACACTGCACCTGCTATCTGTACTTGCTCTGTAATGAGTTTAGTGCAGGAGCAGTGTGTTAGAATGGAGGAGGCCATGTGATGTGTCTGGTCACATGACCCTCCATCAGCGGCTATCCTATGGACAGGACCTCTGTCTGGACAGCACAGATTTTTCCAACAAGGTGACCTGGCTTATTAAATATACCAAATGGCTAGGGATGAGTGAATCGACTTCAGATGAAACATCATTCCAATACTTTACAGAGCAGGAGCTCCGTACAGTATTAGAATGTATTGGCTCAGATAAGCTGAAGTTATTGCTTCGTGAAGTCTCGTACAAAAAAAAACCAAAAAAAACATTTCCCGAATTTGGGTTAAATTCCAAGGTCCCACTTGGAACCTAACCAGAGTTTGGGAAATGTTTTTTTACAGTACAAATGAATTTATGAAGTTACCGTATTACCTGAAGTCTCGCGAGACTTCGAGAAGCAATAACTTCGGCTCATCAGAGCCAATACATTCTAACAGAGCTCCGTACAGTATTGGAACGAAGTTTTATACGAATCGACTTTGGATGTTTCATCCGAAGTCGATTCGCTCATCCCTACAAATGGCACAGAATATCAACAAACATTATATTAGTAAGTGCCATATAATTGGTCACAAGTAGCCAGAAAGTGGCCAACCTCTAACATTGTGGTGCCCTGACCACCCAAGATGCAACAAAATTATTAAGAGGCATTCACCTTTTATTAAGGGGAACCTGCAGGGTGGCCAACATAAATTTTTATTTTTTTCTGGACAATTTATCCAAAAATCACAGCCAACTTTCTTTTATGGACAATTTGGAAAACTATAATGAACCATAAAAATAATAATTAATGCATGTCTTTAGGTGAGATACTAATAGTGAACACATTACCAGTGTTTACTGTGAAGCTTTAAACTGCTGAGAATCAAAATCAAAGTGACCTGCTCAAGTACCACCAGCCTCAAAGACACGTCAATTTTTTTTTTACAGACACCGGAAAAAAAAAAGTCCCTTATTTGTAGAGGCTGTCCAAATATTTCTGGACTATTGGCAACCCTGGAAATCTGTCATGTTGAACATTGTGTTTGAGTTGCAGGCATCATGTTATAAGAGGCAGGAGGAGCCGAGTAGAATGATATATAGTTTTGTGGGAAATTCAGTAAAACCTGTAATTATTCATTTAAATTCCTGCTCATTCTGGGCTTTAAAGTCCAGGAGACGGTCCTATCAGTGATTGACAGCTATCTGTGTATACACAGTCATGGAGGGCAGGCTGTCAATCACTGATAGGACCGCCTCTTTGACGTCAACAGGAATTTACATTATTGAAATCCTTTTTTTTTTTACAGAATTTTTTCCTTCAAACTATATATCATTCTGTTCAGCTCCTCCTGCTCTATAATCTGCTGCTGGCATATTCTACTGCATTTTCAAGGTGACAAGTTCCCTTTAAATTTGTTGCCTCTTACGTAAGCAGACTTTGTACTTGGACCAGTGTATGAAATTCGGTCTTAGGTTTGTAAGTCTGCCCCAAAGTATATCTGGTGATCTCTACGGGCTTGTTCACATGACTGTTGCCCCTCCGTTGCTGTATTGCGGCCAGCAGATTGAATGGGTCTGCAAATCCGGAGATACGGTGCGGAACTAAACGAAAGCACGGAATGGAACCCCACGGAAGCACTACGGAGTGCTTCCTGGGGTTCCGTTCCGTGCCTCCGCACCGCAAAAAGATAGAACTTGCTCTATCTTTTTGCGGAACAGACGAATCACGGACCCCATTCAAGTGAATGGGGTCGCGATCTGCATGAAGCAGCGCCACGGCCGGTGCCTGTGCATTGCGGACCGTAATTTGCGGTTTACAGCACGGGCACGGAGGGGCAACGATCGTGTGAACAAGCCCTAAAACAGGGACACCCGTTTGCTTGGTTTTCCTTTCCTGGAGGGATATCTGGCTTTCACTGTGTTGAAGACCCATAATTGGGGCTGCACGGTTATTTAGCATATTACTGTTTCCCAAGGAGCTTTGCATTTTGGATTGAGGTGTTGAGGCTCTGCAGTATTTTTTGTCACTGGTCTTTCCAAGATTAGCTATTGTTTTGATTGCGTAGTCTCCAAGGCATTGCTCCCGGTTACCCAGAATCCTACTCCACACTGATGAAGGGCAACACCCCTAAACAGCTGTTTGTGGATGGATAACTGTCTTAGATCTTCCCCTGTCACATCCTTAAAGGGGTTGCCTCACTTCAGTAAGTTGCATTTCTCATGTAGAGAAAGTTAATACAAGGCACTTACTTACTGATGTATTGTTATAATCCGTATTGTTTCCTTTGCTGGCTGGATTCATTTTTCCATCACATTATACACTGCTCGTTTCCATGGTTACAGACCAGCCTGCAATCCATCAGTGGTGGTCGTGCTTGCACACTATACGAAAAAGCATCAGCCTCTCTGGTGGCTGGGACCATGGGAGCGGACATAGGCTAGTGCTTTTTCCCATATTGTGCAAGCACGACCACCACTGATGGATTGCAGGGTTGTTGTAACCATGGAAACGAGCAGTGTATAATGTAATGTAAAAATGAATCCAGCCAGCAAAGGAAGCAATATGGATAATAACAATATATTAGCAAGTGGCTTGTATTAACTTTCTTTACATGATAAATGCTACTTACTGAAGTGAGACAACCCCTTTTAAAGCTTGTAACAGAGCTGGATCTCGACATAGGGGCCACTTAATGTGGTGGACCTTGGTATCTCTATAACGGAGACAGCCCTTTGCTTTGTTTTCGTTTCTTGGACAGATTTCTGGCTTTCACTGTGTTGAAGACCTACAACTCCACGGTTATTTTGCATATTACCAAAGTATATTAGAAAGTTGTAGAACTTACCCTTATGCTTCATTTACATAAAATGATAAATTGACATTCAGATTTATGACGTCTTGTAACACTTCTAGATTACTAGCCATTACACTGTATGACACACAGGCATAAAGACTGCCCTCACCAAAGTCACCAATGACCTACTGACAGCCAAAACCAAGAAATAATACTCTGTCCTCCTTCTCCTTGACCTGTCCTCTGCCTTCGACACTGTCGACCACTCCCTTCTGTTGCAAACTCTCTCATCCCTTGGCATCACTGACCTGGCCCTCTCCTGGATCACATCATTCCTCACAGACCGGACGTTTAGCGTATCCCACTCTCGCACCACCTCCTTGTCTCATTCCCTCTCTGTTGGTGTCCCGCAAGGCTCTGTCCTAAGACCCCTGCTCGTCTCTATCTACACTTTTGGCCTGGGACAGCTCATAGAGTCCCATGGCTTTCAGTATCACTCCTACGCTGACGACACACACATCTACCTCTGTGGTTCAGACATCACCACCTTACTATCAAGAATCCCACAATGTCTATCTTCTATATCATCCTTCTTTGCCTTTCGCTTTCTAAAACTTAACATGGATAAAACAGAATTCATCTTTCACCCATCTTGCTCAACCTTCCCCAACAGACCTATCTATCACGATCAATGGCTGCACACTCTCCCCGGTCAACCAAGTCCGCTGCCTTGGAGTGACCTTGGATTCTGCCCTCTCCTTCAGACCGCACATCCAAGCCCTTTCCACCACCTGCCGCCTCCAACTAAAAAACATCTCCCGCATCCGTGCTTTCCTTAACTTTGAATCTGCAAAAATGCTTGTACTTGCCCTCATCATCTCCTGCCTAGACTACTGTAGCACTCTCATCTGTGGCCTTCCATCTAGCACTCTCGCACCCCTCCATTCTATCCTCAACTCTGCTGCCCGACTAATTCACCTCTCACCCTATTACTCCTCTGCCTCTCCCCTCTGCCAATCCCTTCACTGGCTCCCCATTGCCCAGCGAATTCACTTCAAAGTACTAACAAATACATACAAGGCCGTCCATAACCTGTCCCCTCCCTACATCTCTGAGCTACTTTCCCGATACATCCCCACACGCACTCTCCGATCCTCACAAGACCCCCTTCTGTCGCCTCTTCCCACAATCGACTCCAAGATTTCTCCCGTGCATCCCCTATACTCTGGAACTCGCTACCCCAACATATCAGACTCTCACCTAAAGTGGAATCCTTCAAAAGAAACCTGAAAACCCACCTCTTCAGACAAGCCTACAACCAGTGACCCTGCTGCCTCTATACCGCCATGACCAACTTCACCCGCACCTACTGTGTCCTTCTCCCATACCATGTAGATTGTAAGCCCTCACGGGCAGGGCCCTCTCTCCTTCTGTACCAGTTTGTAACTCGTTTTGTTTATGATTAGTGCAATTGTCTGTATTTTGTATGTATACTTCTTCTCATATGTACAGCGCTATGGAATGAATGGCGCTTTAATAATAAATAATAATAATAATAAAAATAATAAAGAACTAAGGATTTTAGAGATCTAGCAGGCCTCCTTTCCATTTTACCAGCAGCCTCCAGAGTTAATAGGTTGTCCATTTAGAAAACATGAATTTAGAAACCGCATCTCATCTGTCCATAGGTTCTCTCTGGTATTACAGTTAATAGGGCTGAGCTGCAGTATCACACTCAACCTGCAGACAGTTGTGTTACCTTCTTTCTAGTTTATTCCATTTATGGCTATGTAGCTTGTAATGCTATGTATTTTCTCTTGCAGCGCACTCTAGTGGTGAACACAAGAAAGTACACTTTTTCTGATTAGGTCACTGCAATTAATTTGTGCATTGGCGTGCATTTTTTTCATACATCAATTGCATAACTTTGTGCTGCACTCAGAAACATTTCACACTGTTCTCTCCTGTAAACACAAGATCTTTATTACAGATTTGGCACTTTTTTTTTTTTTTGCTGACCTAGAGAAACAAAGAAACATCAGCATGGTAACAGTTACACTTCAGTTAATGTATTTTTCATTAATACACAATTGTATAAGAAATATAAAATATTTTCTGCAATTTGCAATAATTTGAACTGTTACAATATTATGCAATAAATAGTATTATACTCGGGGCAATTTAGCGGATATCTACAAGAATAAGAATTAAAGGGGTTGGCCACTTTCTGGTTATTGTTCACCAATGTGTTTGTGAGAGGATTATATGTCGCTTACTAATATGGCCTTTGTTATATTTGATAAGATAGGCCCCCTTGTTTATAAAGTCTTTTGTGCTGTCCACACAGAGGTCCTGTCCTGTCCATAAGATGGAGGGTCATGTGACCAGGCAAATCACCTCCACGTGATGTCTCCTCCATTCAAACACACTACACCTGCCATCTGCACTTGTTCTGTAGGGAGTTCAGTGCAGGTGCAGTGTATTTGAATGGAGGAGACATCACATGGAGGTGATGTGCCTGGTCACATGACCCTCCATCAGCGGCCATCTTATGGACAGGACCTCTGTGTGGACAGCACAAAAGACCCTGTAAACTAGGGGGCATATCTTATGAAAAAGAGCACAATTTCAACAAAGGCCATTTTAGTAAATGACGTATAATCCTCTCACAAACACATTGGTCAACAGTAACCAGAAAGTGGCCAACCCCTTTAATAAAAATGTGTTCTTGTTCACGGCTATAGCATTTTCTAGGACCATTTGTAGCATATGACCACACCTCAAGACTGTCTGGTCTGAAGTGGGGCGTAAACCTAAAACGTAGCCAGTGATCTCCGCAGTGTTACCATTATCAGAGCAAATTATTATTTATTTATTTTTATGGATTTCCATAGGATCTTGGGCTGAAAATGGCTGATCACTGACAACCATCCAGAACCTGGAGATGTGTGATGGAGTGACAAACACGCTCTTATTCATAAGCCATGTACGTCAGGTTTGCTGGCAGTGGCTAAATGTGTCTTTATGGGCCAAGACTATAACCATATAGTCAACATTACAGGGTTTCTTGGTTCATTGACATTTTTTTTATGGGCCACTTGCTGAAAGCCACATGCCTTTTAATACTGGAGCATCCCACAAAATGGCTCTTGAAGCCAACCACAAAATGAAGGTGGGATAAAACATGGCCTATATTAGTGCCTCTAAAATAATATAGAGACAAGGAGTACATATTATTAGCGTTTTATAGTTCATGTTCAAACTATTTCTACCTGTGCAATGTTCTGATGCCAGGAAGTACAATCAGGGGATCAAGAGTTAATTGTATACCTTGTTACAATGTAGCAGATTGATTAATACCATTTTTAAACATATTTAAAATACATATTTTCCAAAAACAGCAAGTTGTTAAGACTAAGAAGCGTCAAGTCTATGGAAGCTTTGAGTTTTAGCGACAAGTCTGCCAGCAGTGGGAGCAGCGAGAAGTTCTGGTTGGTAAATAGTTGGATCAGATCTGCTGAACTGAGTAGAGGAAAGGGGACTTGGCATCCTTGGTACATAGAGACCCATTTCTTTGCAAGATGCAGAATGAAAGTTTTCTTAGATTCAGATCAGCACTTGCAGCCAAAACCCATTAAAAGAGCATCCCTCAGCCTGGAAACAAAAAAGCCCCCCTCTTGCTCCTCTGAGGTCTGCTAGAAGGTCATGCAAAAGGAGCCTCACTTTATCATCTTAGATCCTTTTTCCTCATGCGTTTTAGGATACCTCCTGTGAGCGATGTTAAAGAAGTCCTCCACTGCATCAAGACATATCAGTCGGTCCTACATGAGGAAAGAGAGAGTTAAACTGTTATTTCTGTGTTATTTCTCGCCTCTCAGATCGCCATTGGTAGACCTATAACTTTTTTTGTTTACCATTATATAGAGGTATCTTTCGGGCAGATCCCACCCTGCTGGGAAGATTGTTGTATCATCTGCAAGTCGCAGAAGGAGCTCCATTGCCTTCTTCATATTTTTAGGGCAACTGATGGTACTTTGCTTCGTAACAGACAAGAGAGATTCAGCTTCTTTTTGGAAACCTGAATAAAACAGCAGAATGGTTGTTGGGGATATGAAATCCTGGGTAGTAATTGCCAATACTCGGATACCATGTACAGATAACATGCACTTTATTTGCAAATACAAAAATGTGTGACTTTAGTTCCATTTCTGCCACCAGGTGGAGGTAGTGCTCTTTTTCAGCATGCATGAGGCAGCTGACAAGTTAGGTGGGAGGCCTTAGGCAGGTTTGTCTCTGTTGGAGAACCAGCAAACATATGCAAACCTGTGACAAATAATGCTGCACATGTACCCTAATGTCATGTCTGCTCACAGACATGTCTGCTTAAAACCGCAGTAATGCAGAAGATGTTCCAAACCACAGCTGGCCATCTGTCACTTATTTTTCCTAAATTTGTCATGTTGAGATCGACTTTAAAATCTGCATGAAATCCTCTATGTTTGAGCAAAGCCTTAGGGCATTTTGCTTCAGTATCATATAACAGGTGTAGTGAGAGAAAATGAAAGTCACAGGAGAATTATTCAGTGCAAGGGGATGGAGGAAAGGTTATAAGTAGTGTTGAGCGAACTTGTGTTTTAAGTTTGGCGTCTAAAGTTCGTGTTATCGAAGTATCCCATTATGGATTCCGCTACCATGGACCATAACGGAATTTAGAATCCATAACGGGATACTTCGATAAACTGAACTCGAACTTTAGACGCCGAACTTAAAGAGGACCTTTCACTAGAATAGAAAATCTAAACTAAGTATACAGACATGGAGAGCGGCGCCTGGGGATCTCCCTGCACTTACTGTTATCCCTGGGTGCCGCTCCGTTCTCCTGCTATGCCCTCCGGTATCTTCGGTCACTAAGTTATGGTAGGTGGAGTCTGCCCTTGTGCTGCTGTAGCGCTGGCCAATCGCAGCGCAGAGCTCACAGCCTGGGAGAAAAGAACCTCCCATGCTGTGAGCTCTGCGCTGTGATTGGCCAGCGCTACAGCAGAACAAGGGCAGACTCCGCCTACCATAACTTAATGACTGAAATCTCCGCCTACTATAACTTAGTGAGCGAAGATACCGGAGGGCATAGCGGGAGAACGGAGCGGCGCCCGGGGATAATAGTAAGTGCAGGGAGATCACCGGGCGCCGCTCTACATGTCTGTATACTTAGTTTAGATTTTCTATTCTAGTGAAAGGTCCTCTTTAAAACACAAGTTTGCTCAACACTAGTTATAGGAATTGTAATTAGCTATTCATGCCAATCTGATGTTGGCTTGGAAGTGATTTTCAGCAAGCAGGCAAGATTACATGTTGGCTGGAGGTAGGGCTTAGCATTAAAGGGGTTTTACAAGTATTTTTTACTGATCAGTGACCCCTGACCCCCATCAAAAAGCCATTTGAGAAGGGACTGGCACTCGCAGTAGCGCTGTGACCTTCACGGAGTTCATCAAGCACAGTGCCGTACATTGTATAGCGGCTTTGCTCGGCATCACAGCTCAGCCCCATTCACTTCAATGAGGCCGAGATGCGCCTAGGCCCTGTGCCCATTGGTCAAATCTGGAGAAGCCTGTGGCACTACTGTGAGTTCTGATGCCTTCTCAAACAGCTGATCAGATACTGATGATCTATCCACAGTGTAGACTCCGTAAACCGCTGAAAAGTCAGCGGTGTACAGAAAAGCTCATTTAAAGCATGCAGGGAAAGGTGCGCTTTAGGGAGGTAAGTCTTTTAAAAATTCAAAATCCATAACTAAAGTATAAGAAAAAGTATTATTAGGGCATTTAGGACATTTTACAAAAAACTTAATTAAAAGTTTATTTACTCTTTAGGTTGGAAGTTGTGTGTTAGTGCTAGTTTGCATGCAAGCAATACATCAGGTCCCTGATTTATAATGCCTTTACGCGAGAATTCTTTTACTTGCGTAAAAATGTTGGGACTTTTTGAATTTTTACACCCCTCACTCCAGTTTTGCAATATAGGTGGGGAAGCGAGTGTGGTTAGCTATGATAATGAGTTTCACTCCAGATTTATCACTGAGAATTTTTTTGAAAGTCGCAATAGAAGTCGAAATCTCACTCCAGTAGGAGGATGGAGTAGGAAAACATAAAATGTATGTAGATGAAGCAGGAAAGAAGACATCAGTGGGGCTAAGTATGGCAACTTTATGTTATGTCTTATGTATTTTGCTCTTAAATCAAACATGCAAAGAGGTTAAATAGATTAGAAAACAAATTTTCAAATATATTTAAAGAAATGCAAGTGTTAATATAGAGAGAAAGACTATCCAGATTGGTTGACTACAAAAAGTCTTTTAGATTATAGCTGATCACTGGGGTCATAGCAGAAGGACATACTGGTCAACTGATCGCTGCAGAGAGGGTGGATGGGTGGACTTCAGTACCCAGAAAGATTATCAAAATTTGGGCTATTTAGTTTAGAAAAAAGGTGACTTAGGAATGATTTTTTTAATGAAACTGAGAGTATGGAACTCTGCCTGAAGAGGTGGTGATGGTGAACTCACTAAACGAGTTCAGGAGGGACAGAATGTTCTAAATATTTGCTAATGTATTTAAAAACAAAGACTAAAATCTTGCATTGACATAAGTACAGTACTTAAGTATTCAGACCCTTTACTCATTGCTTAGCTGAAGCACCTGGCAGAGATTATAGCCTAAAGCCTTCTTGGGTATGATGCCACAAGGTTTGCACATCTGGATTTTGGGATTTTCTGTCATTCTCTCCAGCTTTGTCAGGTTGAAAGGTGGCTGCCATTTTCAGGTCTCTCTAAAGATGTTTGATTGGGTTCAAGGCAGGGCTCTGGCTGGGCCACTCAAGTACATTCACACTTTACACACTTTTAGTAAGGCAAAGCTTCTTTACTGGGCGCTTTGCCATAAACCCCAGATTGGTGGAGTGCTGCAGTGGTTGTTGACCTTCTGGAAATTTCTCCCATCTGCACACAGGATCTTTGGAGCATAGTCACAGTGACAAGTGGGTTCTCGGTTACCCATCTTACCAAGGCCCTTCCCACCCAATTACTTAGTTTGATGGGGTGGCCAGCTCTAGGAAGAGTCCTGGTTATTCCAGACTTGTTCCATTAAAAAATTATGGAGGCCACTGTGCTCCTGAGAACTATGTCAGCAGATTTTTTTGTACCCTTCTCCACACATTCCTGTCTCTGAGCTCTACAGGCAGTTCTTTTCCCCTCACGGCTTGGTTTATGCTTTGATATGCATTGTCAGCCATGAGAACTTATATAGAGAGGGCTGTCTTCCAAAACATGTTTAATCAACTGAATTTACCACAGGTTGTCTCCAATCAAGGTGTAGAAACATCTCAAAAATGATAAAGAGAAAATTGTCAAGTGTCATAGCAGTGGGTCTGAATACTTATGTCCATGCAAAATTATAGTTTTTCCTTTTTAATACATTTCAAAAAAATTATAAAATTCTGTTTTTACTCTCATTATGGTGTATTGGAGTGCAGATAGATTTTTTTTTTTTTTTCATTTTAGCACAAGGCCACAACATAATAAATTGAAAGGTTCTGAAGACTTTCCCAATGCACCATATAGTTGGCCTTTCAAGAATAAAAAAAAATAAATGGTTTCTAACTTACCCAAGTCCTCCAGTATCCTTCTCCACCTGGATCTCACTTCTCTTCTTGCTTGCCTTAGGGTGTAAATTTCATAGTTGAGTTTTTGCCATTCCTAGGTGGAGACCAAAAGATATATAAAATGATTTGTTGTAAAGCTGTCAAAAGTTTAAGCACACACCCAACATTTGTCCTTGTATTTGTTCTACCACCTTGTGACATGTTGAAAGTCTTCACCTAACAAACTGACACATTTGTATCAGAACACAAATTCAACATTGTTCTGGAGGTAACAGGGTTAGGCTACTTTCACACTAGCATTTTGGCTTTCCGTTTGTGAGATCCGTTCAGGGTTCTCACAAGCGGTCCAAAAAGGAACCGTTTGGCCCTAATGCATTCTGAATGGAAAAGGATCCGCTCTGAATGCATCAGTTTGCCTCCGATCAGTTTCCATTTCGCTCTGAAGGTGGACACCAAAACGCTGCCTGCAGCATTTTGCTGTCATCCTGAGGAAGCGGAGCCAAACAGATCTGTCCCGGCACACAGTGCAAGTCAATGGGGACGGATCAGTTTTCTCGGACACAATCTGGCACAATAGAAAACGGATCCGTCCCCCATTGACTTTCAATGGCGTTCAAGACTGATTCGTCATGGCTATAGAAGACATAATACAACCGGATCCATTCACGACGGATGCAGGCAGATGTATTATTAATGGAAGCGTATTTGCAGATCCATGACGGATCCGCAAAAAACGCTAGTGTGAAAGTAGCCTTAGTATATTTGTTTCACACACAGTTTTTGGAGTCATAACCAGAAGGGAATTAAAATGAAATGAGAATTGTGAAGTATCTATTCTTATGATTCTATGTTGTGCCATTTCTCTACTATTGCTGCTGGAAGTTATGAATGAATTGCCGGCAGACTGCAGGTCCAGATGGCTGTGACCAGTTAAGGGGGTGTCCTGGCAAAGTCCGACACTGGCAGCACTGATCAGATAGTGTCACACTGTGCAGGGACACCCCCCCAACTGGAAACACTTATCTGGACCTTCATTGCAAACTGGTAGTAGTTCATTCATAAACTTCTAGGAATGATAAAGTAATGGTGCAACATAGAACTATAGGAATAGATGCTCCAGAATTGTTATTACATGGGAATGCAAGTAGATATATTTTCTGTATCCTTTCACGTTTCATATTTTTTTCTGCCATTTGGTTCAGACCCATAGTAGCACTATATAAAAAAGGCATTGCCCAGAATTAGAAACTAGGGATGAGCACGACCCGAACTTGACCCCGAATCTGAACCCCATTGAAGTCGATGGGGACACGAACTTCACTTTATTATTTTCCATTATAACATGGTTATATCGGAAAATAATATCATTCTTAACCGCCTCACGTCCGCCCATAGGATATAAACGTCCTATGGGTGGACGTCTATTTCTGACAGCACGTTTTAGAACGTCCTGTCAGAAATAACAGCTGCACGCTAATCGTGCAGCTGCTGATCGGGTTGCCCGCTGTCAGTGACAGCAGGGCAACCCTAAGACAAGGCAGGGACAGTTCCCAGGGGTCCCTGCCTTCACGATCGCTGCAGACACAGCGCTCACCGAGCGCTGTGTCTGCCGAGAAGGAAGCGCTGTGCGCTTCCTGTTCCGGCCCGGCGGTCATGTGACCGCCGTGACCGGAGAGTGCAGGAGCTGTGTGAGGTCTCTCAGAGACCTCGATCAGCCCTGCTGTGAGGCTGTACAGCGCAGGATTGCTGCTGTACAGCCTCTATAGGGGTGCATTTCTTCTGTAACTGGGGCTACTATGTCAGCCCCAGTTACAGGAGAAATCAACTGTGAAAAAAAAAAGAAAAAGTGAAGCAAATGTCCCCCAGAGGTCTTGTATGACCTTATGGGGGACGAAAAGTGTAAAAAAAAATAAAAAAAATAAAGGGTTGAAAAAATAAAATAAAATAAAGTTTCACATGTAAAAAAAAAAAGTTCCCAAGTAAGGAATAAAAAAAAAAAATTCAAAATAGAAAAAATAAAATAGACATATTAGGTATCGCCGCATCCGTAAAAACCAGCTCTATAAAAGTATCACATGACCTAACCCCTCGGGTGAACACCGTAAAAAAAAAACAAAAAAAAAAAAACTGTCAAAACAAGCAATTTTTGTCACCTTGCATCACAAAAGGTGCAACACCAAGTGATCAAAAACGCGTATGTCCCACAAAATAGTACCAATAAAACCGTCACCTCATCCCGCAAAAAATGAGCCCCTACATAAGAAAATCTCTTAAAAAATAAAAAAAACTATAGCTCTTAGAACATGGAGACACTAAAACATCATTTTTTTGGTTTCAAAAATGCTATTATTGTGTTAAAGTGAAACAAATAAAAAAAAAGTATACATATTAGGTATTGCCGCGTCCGTAAAAACCAGCTCTATAAAAATATCAGATGACCTAACCCCTCGGGTGAACATCGTAAAAAAAAAAACAAAAAAAAAAACTGTGTCAAAACAAGCAATTTTTGTCACCTTGCATCACAAAAGGTGCAACACCAAGTGATCAAAAATGCGTATGTCCCACAAAATAGTACCAATAAAACCGTCACCTCATCCCGCAAAAAATGAGCCCCTACATAAGAAAATCTCTCAAAAAATAAAAAAACTATAGCTCTCAGAACATGGACACATTAAAACATAATTTTTTTGTTTCAAAAATGCTATTATTGTGTAAAACTTTAATAAATGAGAAAAAGTATACATATTAGGTATCGCCACGTCCGTAACGATCTGCTCTATAAAAATGTCACTTGACTGAACCCCTCAGGTGAACGCTGTAAAAATAAATAAATAGAAACTGTGCTAAAACAACCAATTTTTTGGTCACCTTGCCCCATAAAGTGTTATAATGAATGATCAAAAAATCATATGTACCCAAAAATAGTACTAATAAAACTGGCACCTTATCCCCTAGTTTCCAAAATGGGGTCACTTCTTGGGAGTTTCTACTGTAAGGGTGCATCAGGGGGCTTCAAATGGGACATGGCATCTAAAAACCATGTGGAGTTCCTTTTCTTCTGCGCCCTGCCGTGTGCCCATACAGCAGTTTATGACCACATGTGGGGTGTTTCTGTAAACCGCAGAATCTGGGTAATAAATATTGAGTTTTGTTTGGCTGTTAACCATCGATGTGTTAAAGAAAAAAATTGATTAAAATGGAAAATCTGCCAAAAAAGTGAAATTTAAAAATTTGATCTCCATTTTCCTTTAATTCTTGTGGAACACCTAAAGGGTTAACAAAGTTTGTAAAATCGGTTTTGAATACCTTGAGGGGTGTAGTTTCTACAATGGGGTCATTTATGGGGTTATCCACTATGTAGGCCCCACAAAGTGACTTCAGACCTGAACTGGTCCTTATAAAGTGGATTTTGGCAATTTTCTTAAAAATTTGAAGAATTCCTTCTAAACTTCTAAGCCTTCTAACGTCCTAAAAAAATAAAATGACATTTCCAAAATGATGCCAACATAAAGTAGACATATGGGGAATGTTAAATAATAAATATTTTATGAGGTATCACTTTCTGTTTTAAAAGCAGAGAAATTGAAATTTAGAAAATTGCGAATTTTTCAAATTTTGGGGTAAATTTGGGAATTTTTCATAAATAAAGGTGAAATATTTTGACTCAAATTTATGACTATCATGAAGTACAATGTGTCACGAGAAAACAATCTCTGAATGACTTGGATAAATAAAGGCGTTCCAAAGTTATTACCACATAAAGTGAGATATGTCAGTTTTGCAAAATTTGGCCTGGTCAGGAAGGGGGCAAAGGGCCCAGATGGGAAGTGGTTAAGACAGAATGCAAAAGAATATGCCCATGGTGATGAGTGGGGTGACGTCATCGAGCACATCGCAGGTCCTTCGGCAGGTCCTGCTGAATGAAGATAGAAGAGACTGCTGCAGCGCGATCAAGTGGATGATGAAGTTGTTTTTTTTTCTTTTTAACCCGTAAATGGCCATATTCTTTTGCATTCTGTCTTAAGAATGCTATTATTTTCTGATATAACCATGTTATAATGGAAAATAATAAAATCATGCGAACACCAAACCTGAATCCGGACTTCAGGGAAAAAGTCTGGGTTCGGGTACCCGAACTCGAAAATTTTGCTAAGAACACAAACTTTACAGTTTGGGTTCGCTAATCCCTATTAAAAACCCATGGCTTATTTCTTCCAAAACCCATGCCACACCTGTCAATAGGTTATGTCTACTACTGCTGTTCTATTGAGGTGCAGCACTATTTTCTTGAAGAAAGCCATAATGTTCTTCCAAACATGGACAACCTCTAATTAGGGCACCATATTAGTAACCCTTTAAAAAAGGGACTCTACTTTCAGTACAGCCCCTGTCCGTATGCCCTATTAGAAGATCCATGAGCCTTGGCAGAGAGCCAATGAGGTTTAGCTTTTTGGCAGACCTGCTCTGTGCGTGTATCCCATGGATAGCGATTCATTTGAATGACAGCCATGTAAGGCTATATTTCACCCGTGGATGGCTGCGAACTCCCTCACCAGGGGTTTATTTTGAGAACGGGTTGTCATGATGTCACCTGTAGAGCGGTCTGTTTATTTGTGCACAAAAAAAAGGGCACTCTCCTTTTTTTCCACATGTAACAGCGCTTCAATAATATGTGCCACAGGCGATGTGTGTGCAGTCAAGATTATGGACTAAGCAAATTCCAGAAGCTCAGAAAGCCGTACATAGACTGAGAACAGCCAAATAGTTCATAGTTTAAACCAGTAATGTGAAGGTGATTATTTTATATGGGAAAAACAGCAGAGATTGGATTAGAATGTTAGAAAACCCAACGATGCAAACAAAGGAGTCACTGGAGCAGGTGGGGACTACTTCCTAGAACTACAGTATATGGCATTGTTAAATATAGCCTTCAGTTGAAGGAGACCATCCATACAGTCCTGGTTGAATGTTTTTTAATCATCTTTGATGAATAAGGTAATAAAATGCATAACATGGTTCATAACGTCAACCCCACCACAACCAGCCACCAAAATCCTCAACAAAAGAATGTGGGGGGAGATATAGCATAAGAAAATGTTGTGTATGTATTTAGCGCACAATGCCGTAAATGTTTGATGGCGCAGGCTCAGGCTTTGTGGCTGAGCAGCGGAGCCACCACTTTTGGGTGACAATTCTTAATCTCTTAAGGGCTCTTTCCCACAAGCGGATGCCGTGTAGGTAATCTGCTGCGTGAAAGAGAGGCAAGCCCCGTTCCGGACAGCAGAGACTCATAGCTTTAACATGATTAATAATGCTCCATGCTCTCGCGAGACTTCGCGCAATAACTTCAAAAATGAATATGTACTATAAAAACCCAATTCCCGAACTCTGGTTCGGTTCCAAGGTACCACTTGGAGCTGAACCCGAGTTCGGGAAATGTTTTTTTTTTTACAGTAGAAATCAATTTCTGAAGTTATTATGCGAAGTGTCACGCTCCTGCTCCGTATAGTATTAGAACAAAGTTTTATGCGAGTCAACTTTGGATGTTTCATCCGAGGTCGATTCGCTTATCCCTACTGAGGAGTTGCTATGGCAGTCAGGGGATGGGCTAGCAGAGGCCCCCAGGTCTGCCATGTACAGACGCCTATTAGGACCTGTCTAAAGTAAAAAATATATCTAGGAACATTTTATGGGAATATTTTATGAGGTTCAATATATTGGGAGGAGTACCATCCAAGAAAGCGGAGACTGATTGTGCTATTGTCTCTCCAGCATACTAGTCCATATCTAGCATCTAGGACTAACATTGGTCCATACCAGAAGATGCAGGAGAGACGATCTAGTATCACCAGTCCCTGCCTATTTTATTTTTAATATTCATTATCTGTCTTGAGCCCGAGAAAGTGATTACCTGCATTCCTGGAAAAACGCCTTGTGTGAACAAGGAGCAGCGTGGTCCCACTATATTAACACTTTGCATTTGTGAATTACCCACTTCATTTCGGGAAACCAGCAGCGCAAGTACCGTTGAAACCTAGTGACTCATTTTATTGCATTATCTTTTATATTGATAATATTCATATTGTGTTTTGATACATTTTATTACCTATCTGTATATTTTTTTCATATTGTATTTGTCAGTGGTCAGTATTCATCCTATACATATTTTTTCTTTCTATCCATGTTATAATCTACTCTTTTGACAGAAGCAACATATTGGACCACTAAATAGTTGACCAATTAATAAAAAGTGTTTTTTCCATATATGAGTGCCAATCCTATATTTTAATATAGATCAGACCAAGCATTTTAGGGGTGTATCAAATTTGGATTAGAGCACCTACCCTGAGAAGGCGAAGGTGAGTGAATCTCCCTACCTATTACAAAAAAAAAAAAAAAGTGCCTGCAAATACATTTATTTACATGAAAATATAACAAAAACAAAACTGCAAAGAATTGGCATTCCCACGTTTGTAATTACCCATACAATAAAATGATCACTTTTTTTTAATCATCTGTGGTGAAAACAATGTGAAAATTAAAACCGAATGCAAAAATTGCTCTTTTTTGTTCATTCCATCTCCAGAAAAAACACAATAAAAAAAAAAAAGTCATATGAACCCTAAAATGGCACCAATAAAAACTACCACTCATTCTGTAGCTGGCCAGCAAGACCTGTCCTAGGTTGCTAGTATAGCTTATATGTGTATACAGCTAAACCTGCCAATAGTCTTAACACAGTTCCTATGTTTATGTGTTAAAGACAAAAGCAGAGTTATTTACTGTGACATCATGTTTTGGATGTCATATAACTGTTATATTTTGTGTTCACAGAAGCAGGAAAAAGATAATATACCTTTAAGATTCATTTTGTAATGTAGGGTAAGCTCAGTGACACAGCAGAAACAACAGAAAGCATAGTGCTAATCTGTTGTTGCTGGGCAGAAGTCTAGACCAATCACAGCCAGCTTCTCAAATAGCAAGAGTTTTCACCAATCACAGCCAGCCTCACACACAGCCTGTCTGGGAATTTCCCTAGCAGGAGCTGCTAGACTCATTATTCACCAGAGACAGGAGCTGAAGAGACATTCACTCCACTGAGAGCTGTGTTTTATGGGAACAAGAGGCCAAAATAGGTATTTAGAACAGTTATATAATGTTCATATTGTTAGTATTGTGATTAGAACTGTATACTGAACAAGTTATGTGTGTTTACTTACAGTTCCACCAAATTCAATTGCAAATACAAATTTAAAGCTACAAATTGCATGCATTCAGATTCCATATTGCAATCTAAATTGCATACAACCATACCAGATCATTCTTAACCAATCTGTAAATAGTCACTGCTAACTGCATACTGCAAGTGAACTATTAGTTAGACCTCAGATATACCTCTCAGAGAGATCATAAAGTGCTTAAATAACTTAAAGTACAGATACTCAAGAGAGAAATATATCCACCATTTTATGCTGAATGACAAGATTGAACAGTTGAACCACCATCTTATGCATACCGCCATTTTGTGATAGCTTTTCAACACGTGTTATGTACATGGACTATCTGCTGCGGAGGCGGCAGTGTCATATATGAAGAAAAGTTGAAGTTAATAAAGAAGTTGTTATTTGAAGCATTCAGTGTGCTCTTTAAACCTACTGTTTCCATAGAACAGAGCTAGAGGAATTACAGAGTAATAGACAGTCTGGTTAGACTAAAAGTCAGAGATATCAAATTCTTCTAATGCCAGAGCGCAAAAGGCACTTTATAGTGCTGCGCCTGCCACACATTCCACATATACCAAGCTCTTATGCAGCTACATGAATGGGTCTTTGAATGCAGAAAAATTGCATGAAAAATCAGATTTTTTTTTTTTATATTGCTATGATCGTACTGATCCACTGAATAAAGGTGTATTGTCACATATACTACATGTTGATCATAAAATATTTTGAGGAACAACTCTTCCCACAAGTAACAAGCCCTTATACAACTGTGTTGATTGAAAACAAAACAAAAATTATGACTTGAAATGTGTAGAGAGAAAAACTAAAACAATTGTCCCATCCTTAAAAGAGTTGTCTGGTTTTCTGATATTGATGACTTAGCCTCAGGATAAAAAAGAAAGGAGGACAGCACACCTATGTTGATGGGTAATGGGCGCAAGTCTCCAGGTAAAGTGGTAAGCTTCCCTATATTAATCGGATGATTCACAAATACAGAAATAAAAATGGATGGAGACAGCACGTCCTTGTGTTGGAATTTGTTCCAGATGCAGCATCTGGAATAAATTCCAACACAAGGATGTGCTGTCTCCATCCGTTTTTCTTCTGTATTTGTGGATCATCCTATCCTCAGGATGATCAATAATCACGTCAGCTGGTTCCAACTCCCGTCACCTCCATGGATTAGCAGTTTAAAAGGGACAAAAAAAAACTGTAATTACACCGCACTGCCACTACAGCGTTGACGACATACAGATAAAGCATTAAAGAGGAGTTGGGGCCTTATCAAATCGTTAATTGGAGGTGGTCCAATTTTCGGTACCCCTGCTTATCTTATATTGATGACCTATCCTGGAGGATAGGTCATCAATATCACAAAACCTGAAAACCCCTTTAAGTTCCACACTAGACCATGATTTTAATGGGTTAAGGATAGGTTCACACTGAGTTTTTGGAGGAGTTTTTGAGACAGATTATCCTGCAGATTTTTTCGGTCAAAGGCAGAATTAGATTTAGAAAGGAGAAATAAAAGAAAGGACTTCCACTTCTCCCATTTGCTGGATCCACTTCTGATTGAAATACTTGCAGGAAAATCTGCCTCAAAACCTCCTACAAAAAATTCTGTGTAAACCTACCCTAAGAGAGTTGCTGCTGTTTTTAGAAATGTTGCGCTTTGTATGTGCACCACATTGATTTGTGCACCTTAGTATCCCTTCAATGTATTGGGCCGATAGCCTTCCATACATGACACGGCACAAGCAGACCCTGCTAAAGTCACAGGAGACTGTGTTAAATGTTGCTTTTTGTAGTTTGAGATTGTGAAACAGCTCTTATTGCATGAACACTGTTATTTTGATGTTTGGCCACAAGAGGCCGCTGTTTCCCCACACAGCTAATAGACTCACAGATTACAATATGCATGAGAGGAGGGGCTTTCAAGTTGCAGAGACAGGAAATTGCCATCTTGTAAGGAGAGGAACTCAGACAGTGTGGATCTGTCCCCATCCAAGTGTTTGGAAGTGTTCTTTGGCATCCAAAACTACAGCCCAGGGGAGCTGATTGTGTCCAGGACCCGGATCTCATCCAGAAAGAGGAGTACTGCTGCCCAGGAAACAGATGACGTCTGCCAGGAGTGCTGTGGAACAGATTACCCGTTCTGTGGTACGGCATGTTCATTTGAAAGACTGCTTGTTCGGTTCGGAATCATCAGCAGAGACAGAGCAGACCCGGGTCGGTAAGACAGAGCGTGCACGCACCTCAATATAAGATAGGCGCCTAAATACTAGAGACTGAGATCCAAACCTGCCGGTAGTTAGTTAGTTAGTTAGTGTTGCTGAGTGGCAGGCTACCAAGTATTGCTGTTTGTTTATCACAAAGATTTATCAGTTAAAGTTTTGTTTGCTCCGGAGAACAGAGAGGACTTCACCATAATCTCTAGTTACCCCAGCGTGTTTATCAGGAGTGATATATATTAGGCAAGTGCCACATTACCAGCTTTGGGGAAAAGGGAGGGGGAAATCACTGTATAGGCAGGTAAGATTGTAAGCTGCTGTGTTGCACCGCAGGCTAGCCTGTATCTCACACACGATTGTTCCTCATCTTCAGGGTAATAACAGGTATGGCGAGGCAGAGTTAACTCTACTGGCAGTAGGCAAGTTGCGCAAGTGTTTTCCGGCTACCATCGCAGGGCCCCGTGCTTTGTGACACAGGGGGCTCAGCCGCCGGGCTGAGTGTATGTAATCAGATTTTATGTTCACTGCATTTGGGAGTGTGTTTGATATCCCGTAACAGTAAAAGGAAGTCTGCTCTACAAGAGCGGACGTCAGAGTCGTTTTCCTTGTTCGCGACATCGCTGTTTCCACTCCGGTTCTACCTGCCAGACTCAGCTTTTCTGGCTTCAGCAGTGATGTCACATTGAGAACATGTGACTGCTTCAGCAAATCACTGGCTTCAGCAGTGCACTGAAGAGGCCAGTGATTGGCTGCAGTGATCACTGTTGTCAAAAGTGACATCACTGCTATATGGAAATGTTTAGACATGGTTTGTCATGCATTGTCCGTTGCGATTCAGAACAGTGAATATATTCAGTGTTTTTTCTTTCAAATTTGAATTTTGGAAACATCGATAAAAACTGCAGTCTGTTTTGCTGTAAATGGGGCAAAATGCAATTCTCTTTAAAAGGTTTGTTCCACGAATGACATTTACCACCCAACTACAGGATAGGTGACAAATGTGAGATGCCTATGGGACCCCCATCAATCACTTGAGCCTAGCATTCTCCCTTGCTGCATGAATTCTGTAAGGGGGAGTTTGAATGGAGCAGTAGTGATGTCTATGGGGCTGTCAGAAATTGCCAAGTACAGCACTTGGGTGTCTCTGTCCATCCCAATGATATAGAGGGGAGTGGGAAAGCACGTGTAACCACTGCTCCATTCAAATGGGAGGCTTGGGAACCCTGTTCTAGTGATCAGAGGCAGAGGCAGAGGCAGTCCCAGTAGGGGGGCCTCCAGTGATCCTCTCTAGTGTTGAGTGAAACAGGTTTGGATTGCTGTATCCGAACCAGATTCATTAGAAAACTTTGTTAACAATATAGCCCCAGGCTTACTGTAAAATGTATGGGCTCCATGGAGGTTTTGCGAACTTGCAGCAACTATCGAGAGACTTGCTTTGTCTTGCCTCTATGACATGAAACTTCGTTTATTCACATTACAGTGTCAAAATCCAAAGCTAAACTTGGCTTTGTTCATGACGCAGGAGCCCATACATTTTAAGGTAGGACGGAGGCTATATTAGTGAAGTTTATAAATGAATCAGGTTCGGATACAGCAATCCTAACCTGATTCGCTCAGCACTAATCCTCTCAATAATTAATACATGTCTTTTAGGAGACAACCTCTCTAATAAAAACCTTGATAACCAAGGTAAAAGTTGCATATATTGCCTATCGTGGTTCTGCAGTTTGGTACTGCACCACAATGCGTAATGTTACCATAGCCTTAGGGTACATTCACAAGACTGTATTTATGGGTCTGCATCCGTTCCGCAATTTTGTGGAATGGATGCAGACCCATTCATTTCAATGGGGCCGCAAAAGATGCAGACAGCACACAGTGTGCTGTCCACATCTGTCCTTCCGTTCTACGGCCCCACAAAAAAGACAGAGCACGTCCTATTCTTGTACATGGAGTAGAATAGGCATTTCTATCATAGGGCTGGCCGTGTGCGTTCTGGCCGGTATCTGCGTTTTGTGGATCTGCAATTTGTGGACCAAAAAACACATACGGTCATGTGAATGTGCCCTAAAGTATATAGCCATATTACAGCTTTTGCAGAAGACTAGGGTATGAACCAATATACATCAGCCTTTATACTTCTTCAACGCTCTCTACCTACCTCTGAGTCTTTTTCTAGTTGGCGTCTCGTCTGAATCCAGGAATGCAGCACCCTATCATCAACTGCTTCTGTGTGAGACAGGTCATGAGGCGAGCTCCACAGGTTTCTCTCATCATCATTGGTTACAGAGTAATTCTGGATATGGTTGTTATTGCTAAGAAAATAAAGAGGTATAGACTGTTAGTGTCTTTGGATGTCATATTAGTAATGGTAACATTATCCTTTTCAAAGAAGACTATTTCTATATAATCTATGAATTCTGCACATAGGTGAATCTGGATAAGGTCAGAATCTCAGATATTGGTGTACTCACCAAAACCAACACAGGCTAGGTGAAAATCATCTAACAACCTTTGGTTTAGATAACCCAGGTATATACAAAATAATTAAGATCTCAAACTCTCTGTTAGGGCTCATGCACACGACTGTGGTTTTTGTCCGCATCTGATCCGCATTTTTTGCAGATCAGATGTGGACCCATTCACAGTAAAAAAAAAATAGAACATGTCCAAGGATAGGACAGTTTTATAGAGGGCAGGGTCTTTCGTTCCACAAAGTGCGGAACACACATGGCCGGGTTCCGTGCTTTGCAGATCCACATTTTTCAGACGGCAAAAACAGCAATGGCCGTGTGCATGAGCCTTTATCAGACCTGTGACCAATGGATCCATTTTAGCCTCCCAAGACATAGTCATTTTAGCAAGTTGGAGAGCTAGACCCATCCAAAGTGCCAATGAGTCAACTGATATAGTTCTGATCCACAAGTAATCAAATTTACCAGCTCTCAAAAAATTTCATAATATTTTATGGCAATCACCTAAGCAACAAATGTATAGCACTTGACTCCAATAATTCCCAAATAAAATAAAAAGTATGCCAAAATATCTTAAAAAAAAAAAAAAAAGACCTAATACAGGGATAAATCATTAACAAAGGCCAAAATATAGCCAAGAACACTGTTTAATTAGATAGCTCTGTGCCCTACACAGGGATTGATGCAAACTCTGCTGTCTCCTATGGATTCCATCAGCTTCAGATTACAGTCCCTGCAGTCTCCCTAAAGTGTGTGAAAACTCTCCCTACACTCTCCCTATCCAATATTCAACAGTTAAAGGTTTTTAGCAACATCGTCCTTAGCGCTTGTCACATCTCTCCTCAGTTCACAATGAAATGGTGGAGGCCAGGATCAGGATTTTAAAGAGCTGTGTCATCACAGGGCCTGGCTATCTGCTGATTGGCTTTCTTTACACCATTATGGGTGATCTTGCGTTCCCAGGCTTCTTACTTTCAATTTGTAAAATATGTAGCTGCCATTTTAGGAAAAAACTTAATTAGACTTACCAGTAATTCCGTTTCCTTGAATCCACCATGACGGCCACAATGAGAGATGACCCTTGACGCAGGAATATACAGAGAGAGTTTAAATTGCCCCCACCCCTCCTCCCTTTTAGTGCTTATACAAATTACCAAGGAAGGGAATATATCTGGGCCGTCATGGTGAATTCAAGGAAACGGAATTACCGGTAAGTCTTATTACGGTTTTCCATTCCATCCATCATGACAGCCACAATGAGAACTAACGGATATTCAAATAGGGTGGGAAACCGCCTGCAGTACTTTTTGGCCAAAAGCTAAATCTGCAGAGGCGGAAAGATTAAGGTGATAGTGTTTTACAAAAAGACCAGGTAGCAGCTTTTCAAATTTGGTCCAATGAAACACCAGCTCTTTCTGCCCAAGAAGAGGCCGTAGCCCTGGTAGAATGAGCTTTTATACCCCCTGGACAGGGTATGTTCTGAAGAGAGTAGCAGCACTGAATGGTGGATCTGATCCATCAAGCTATTGATGTCTTGTAAAGCATCCTTCCTTTGTTTTTGCTTCCAAATTTAACTAAAAGGTTGTCGTCTTTCCTGAAATCCTTAGATGCTTCTAAATATTGTAAGATAGTGTTCCTTACACCAAGGAGCTGTATCTTCCCTTTGATCTCGTGTCTGGGGAGCTGGTAACTGATGGTAACACAATCTCCTGGTCACTGTGAAAATTTGATACCACCTTGGGGAGGAATCCTGGATCTAGTCTTAACACTATTCGGTCCTCAAAATTTCTAAGATATGGCTCTCTACAGGAAAGGGCCTAAATTTCACTTAGCCATCACTTCGGCCAGATGTTATCATAAAGGCAGTTTTTAACCCCTTAAAGGACTTAGGACGTACCGGTACGCCATGTTTGCCGAGTCCTTAAGGACTCAGGACGTACCGGTACGTCCTAAGTTTAAAAGTAGATTGCGGCGCGGCGGGGGTAAATAGGAACAGGATGCCCACTGAAATCATTCAGCGAGCATCCTGTCACAACGCCGCGCGGGGGGGGGGGGTCATGTGACCCCCCCGTATTGGCGATCGCCGCAAACCGCAGGTCAATTCAGACCTGTGGTTTGCGGCTTTTACCTGCGGTTGCGGCGGCGGCGGGCGGTGCCATCGGGTCCCACAAAAAAAAGTTTTCCCCCCAAAAAATTGGTAAAAAATAGGGGGGGAAAAAAGTATACATATTAGCTATCGCCGCGTCCGTATCGACCGGCTATATAAAAATATCACATGACCTAACCCCTCAGATGAAAAATTAAAAATAAAAACAGTGCTAAATAAACAATTTTTTGTCACCTTACATCACAAAAAATGTAATAGCAAGTGATCAAAAAGCCACATGCACCCCAAAATAGTGCCAAAAAAAACCTCATCTCATCCCGCAAAAATCATATCCTACCCAAGGTAATCGCCCAAAAACTGAAAAAATTATGGCTCTCAGACTATGGAAACACAAAAACATGATTTATGTTTTGCTTCAAAAAAGAAATCATTGTGTAAAACTTACATAAATAAAAAAAAGTATACATATTAGGTATCGCCGCATCCGTGACAACCTGGTCTATAAAAATATCACATGATCTAACCTGTCAGATGAATGTTGTAAATAACAAAAAATAAAAACGGTGCCAAAACAGCTATTTCTTGTTATCTTGCCTCACAAAAAGTGTAATATAGAGCAACCAAAAATCATATGTACCCTAAACTAGTACCAACAATTCTGCCACCCTATCCCGTAGTTTCTAAAATGGGGCCACTTTTTGGAGTTTCTACTCTAGGGGTGCCTCAATGGGGCTTCAAATAGGACATGGTGTCAAAAAAAACAGTCCAGTAAAATCTGCCTTCCAAAAACCGTATGGCATTCCTTTCCTTCTGCGCCCTGCCGTGTGCCCGTACAGTAGTTTACGACTACATATGGGGTGTTTCTGTAAACTACAGAATCAGGGCCATAAAGTTTGAGTTTGGTTTGGCTGTTAACCCTTGTTTTGTAACTGGAAAAAAAATTATTAAAATAGAAAATCTGCCAAAAAAGTGAAATTTTGAAATTGTATCTCTATTTTCAATTAATTCTTGTGGAACACCTAAAGGGTTAACAAAGTTTATAAAATCAGTTTTGAATACCTTGAGGGGGGTAGTTTATGTAATGGGGTCATTTTTGGGTGGTTCCTATTATGTAAGCCTCGCAAAGTGACTTCAGACCTGAACTGGTCCCTAAAAATTGGATTTTTGAAAATTTATGAAAAATTTCAAGATTTGCTTCTAAACTACTAAGCCTTGTAACATCCCCAAAAAATAAAATATCATTCCCAAAATGATCCAAACATGAAGTAGACATATGCGGAATGTAAAGTAATAACTATTTTTGGAGGTAATACTATGTATTATAGAATTAGAGAAATTGAAACTTGGAAATTTGAAATTTTTTACAAATTTTTGGTAAATTTGTTTTTTTTTTTATAAATAAAAAAAATAATTTTTACTTCATTTTACCAGTGTCATGAAGTACGATATGTGACGAAAAAACAGTCTCAGAATGGCCTGGATAAGTCAAAGCTTTTTAAAGTTATCAGCACTTAAAGTGACACTGGTCAGATTTCCAAAAAATGGCCAAGTCCGTAAGGTGAAATAGGGCCGAGTCCTTAAGGGGTTAAGGATAGGTGTTTGATAGAGATTTTGGATAAAGGGAAAAAGGGGGGTTTAGTTAACTCTTCTAATACTGTGTTAAGATCCCACTGAGGAATCCTAGACCTCAAGGTCGGTCTTAGTCTAGAGCAGGGAGGCTCAACCTGCGGCCCTCCAGCTGTTGTAAAACTACAACTTCCATCATTCCCTGCTGTAGGCTGAAAGCTGTAGACTGTCTGAGAATGCTGGGAGCTGTAGTTTTGCAACAGCTGGAGGGCCGCAGGTTGGGCATCCCTGGTCTAGAGGCAGCTCTAATGAATCTCCCTATCCATCTTTTTCTGCAAGACTTGTATTGTAAAAGGTGCTCAAAGCCGATATTTGGACCTTAAGGGTGCTAGGCCTCAGGCCCAGTTCTAACCCATTTTGCAAAAAATATAGTATTCTATTAGTGGGAGGAAAAGAGGTGTCCGGATGTTCTTCTCCTAGCCAGCTGCCGAATCTCTTCCAGACTTTAAGATAAATGGCTGATGTGACTCTTTTCCTACTTGCTTTAAGAGTAAGAATTACTGTGTCTGAAAGACCTTGTCTTCTGAGTGATTCGCTCTCAGGATCCAGACAGCTAGGTTGTAGATGTGAGGATTTGGATGACTTATTGTGCCCTGAGAAAGGATGTCTTCCCGGAAGGATATTCTCCAAGGTTCTTCCAATGCCAACTGTCTCAAGACTGAGAACCAGCTTCTCTTCGGCCAGTGAGGAGCTACTAAAATTACTGTTGCTGTTTCCTTCTGTATTTTCTGTATTACGCGAGGAATTAGCAGAAAAAGTGGAAATGTGTAGACCAGGCCCCAGTTCCATCTTATTGACAGAGCATCCACGGCCCATGGTCTGTCCTTCGGGTCTAGCAAACAAATTTGACGGACCTTAGCATTTTTCCTGGAGGCAAACAGGTCTATTTCTGGTAGTCCCCACCTGGAGACGATTTCCTGAAATATTTCTCGGTTTAATATCCATTCTCCTCAATATAATGTCCTTCTGCTTAAGAAGTCAGCATCTAGGTTTTCTGACCCCTTTAGGTGGACCGTCGTTTAGGAGAGAACGTTCTCTTCTGCCCAGGAAAAAAATCTTCTTGCTACTTCCGCCAGTGGGTTGGATCTTGTGCCGCCCTGATGTTTCAGGTATGCCACCGTTGTGATATTGTCTGAAAGGAATTTCAGATGTTTGTTTTTTAATAGGTCCTGAACGTTTGTGAGAGTCATAAGGACTGCATATAGTTCTCTGTAATTTGAAGATCTTTCCTTCATGCTGTCTGACCAGTCTCCCTGGAAAAACTGGCTGCCTATCTTTGCACCCCAACCTGAAGTGCTGGCGTCGGTTAATATCTGAACCTCTGGGATCCTGAGCCATTCTATACCCTGAAGCAGATTTTTTCCTTCTCTCCACCAGTCTAGGTCTATTCTGACTGCAAGGGGAACCTGTATTATCCTGTCTAGGGATGACTGTTTACTGTTCCATTTTTTTAAGATCTATGCCTGCATGACTCTTGTGTGGGTCTGACTCCATGGAACTGAATTTATGCAGGAGGTTAAGTTCCCTAACAGACTCATTAACTTCCGACTGGAACACCTGTGAGTGTTCTGAAAGCATCCTATCTTGTCTCTGCTCTGAGTGCCTTTACTTTGTCCTGGGGTAGATAGGTCCTCTGGGATACAGAATCCAACTCTACGCCTAGGAATTTTTGTAGATGGGGTGAGTGTGTATTTTTTTAAATTTATTACCCATTCCAGACTTGAAAGGGTACTTAAAAATTCTTCTGTGGCCCAGCAGGTTTTTTCTCTTGAGCTGCCAATTATTACGAAGTTGTCCAGATATGGCGTCATTATTTGTTGCCTTGCTTACTCTGGGGATTAAGGATGAATCCTCCACCTCTTCCGCCGTTTGGGTAGCTCCAACGGCCCGCCTTACTCTTCCCTCTGTAGGGTTTAGATTGTGAAGGGAACTGTTGAAAGGGTCTCTTTTTTGTCTCTTCCTCTTCCCTTCTTTTTGTCGGCCGCTTTCTCCAGTATCTTATCTAAAACTGGACCAAAAATTAACTCGCCCGAGAAGGCAATAGAAAACAGCTTGGTCTTGGAAGCCTTGTCCCCTGACCAAGCTTTCATCCATAAAGCTCTCCTGGCCACATTAGAAAAGGCCGCATCTTTAGCGGCAAAGCGTACAGACTCAGCAGATGCATCCGCCAAGAAGGCTGTTGCGGATTTTAATAGCGGTATAGGATTTATGATGTTTTCCCTGGGGGTTTTGTTCTTAAAATGATCATCTAATTCTGATAACCAGAAATACATTGCTGTGGCAACAGATGTGGCTGCAATGTTGGTTTTGACACAAAACATAGCCGCTTCCCTGGTTTTCCTTAAAAGGGAGTCTGCTTTGCGTTCCATCAGATCAATTAACTATGAAGAATCCTCAAATGGTAAGGCCATCTTTTTTTTTACTACTTTTGCCACTTGAATATTGATTTTGGGGATGTCATAACTTTTTTACATTCAGCTTGATCAAATCGTAATCGGTTTCTGAACCCCTAGCCTTTTCTCAGGTTCTATCCACTTGTCCAGATCATATCCCTGATATTCTCATTAATGAGGAATACTTTGGTTCTTTTAGTACATAATCCCCCAAACATCTCATCCTGTACCTTACGAGGCTTAGGGTTATCCTCTATACCCATGGATGATCTTACTGCTTTAAGTAACTCTTCCATTTCGTCCGAAGAAAAAAAGTATTTTTTATCATCCTCTACAATTTCTCTTTCTGAGAGAAGGTCTTCCTCAAACACCCATCTAGAGGTAGTTATCCTCATTAATGTCCTCTGGCTCTGAGGAGGATTGAATGGATAGTCTAGGTTTCTTAGTAGGCGGCATAGATTGACTAGTAGTTGTCAGGGAGGCTAGGGAAGACTTAATCTCTTGGATAAAAGACTTCATTTCAGAGAAGATAGACGGTTGCTCCTCCTTTAAGTCATCAGAAATGCAGACTTTGCACAGTTTCTTTTTATAGTTATCAGGAAGTCTCTGGCGCAAGTTGCGCACTTTAGAGATATCAGATTTTTGAAGAACATTAAAATTAAAAAAGGAGAAACATACTCCCCATAGGGGAACTCATGGGAGGTGCAGCCGTAGAAGAATCAGAGCCCTTCTGACGGGATGCTGGAGCCTCAGATATTGACATAGTGGCGGAGATGCTATGCCAAGAGGCGCATGAGCGCCAATTTCCAAGTTGCTCCTGGCGTCTGATGTCATACAGGAGCACCTTCCTGATGCCACGTGGCTCCACCTCCCCCCACCTGCCGGCCCATAGAGTCAAAGAGGCGTTGCATTACACAGCTCGCGCGCGTGTCCCACGTGGGTCCGGCATCAGCTGTCTGCTTCCTACATGCGTGGAAGGAAGACCACTATAGAAGAAGCGCAGGCCCCAGCATGAGCAGGAGTAAGCATCCACATTGCCCCCGCTGACCAGCTTTAGCCCCTGCCGCGGGAGGGCAGCGGGGGATGATGTAGGTAAATTTCTGCTAATCTTCACCTCCCCACAGGGAGGACTCTCTCTGCATGCTAACCCCGTAGGGGCAGGAAAAACACTGAGGGAAGAGGGGTGGGGCAATTTAAACGCTCTCTGTATATTCCTGCCCCTACAGAGGTCATCTCTCATTGTGGCCATCATGGTGGATGGAATGGAAAAAATTTGCACGAGCACGAGGAAATTCGTATCTGTTGCAAATCTAATTTATCCTAAACTTTGGATCAAATTCCACTTTGGATGCTTTGTTTCACTCAAAACTAGGTATAACCATCTGACACATTAAAGGGGTGTCCCAGTTTTGCAATTTTCAGCATCAGTTAACAAGAAACATCCTATACTATCACTATCTAATAGGGATTGTTTATCTGCAATGCCCCATTTTCCTGCACTCCATCATTCTCCACTGTGTTGGTTCACTATCTGAATGACATCACGTCTACATCTGAATTGTGGCAAGGATTGTTAGGCTCCACCTTGTAGACAGAACATCAGTGACCTTTCCTCTCATGGTGGTGGTCTGCTCTTTCTTCTGGACCCTGCCCTGTAGATTTTATGTCAGCAATCATGCTGTGTCTTATGGTTTTTCCGGCAGGGCTTCAGCCAGATACTTCACTCCATGCAGGCAAACTGTGTGTACCTCCCATTTTTTTTTTCATACCATTTACCAATATTTTACGATATTTTACAATATTACCATGCTTCTCTATAGAATATAGTAATATGGTGATGTGACATTTTTTTTTCAAATTTTAATTAATTTTTATACTATTTGGGCACAAAAACATTATACATGTGATGTAATCATACTGACTGAGAGAATGAAGGGCACAAGTCAGTTTTTCTGCATAAGGAACTCTGTAGGGACAAAACCCATTAAATGGTGAAGGAATTGCGTTTTTTCTAATTCTACCCCATTTGGAATTTTTTTCCCGCTTCCAATTACATTGTATGCCATATTAAATGGTGGCATTAGAAACTACAACTTGTCCCACAAAAAACATGCCCTCATATGGATAAGTGAATGAAAAATATGACTCCAGGAAGAAAAATGAAAAAGCAAAAATGAAAAAAAAAAAATTCTGCATCCAAGAGGTTAAAACAATCGCAAAAGAATGGTAACTAACTGATTTATCAACACAAATAGAAACACATAATGAATAGAAGAAACAGATACATAAGAACCAATGAAAAACTGGTGCAAAAAATGGTGTCAAATTGTACTTGCATTATAAATCCGCCCCTATGTGCTGGAAGAGGGCCTCTCCCCAACATGACTTCATTAGTATTCACTACATTGAAGTGAATACTAATGAGGCTGCCTCCTCTGTGATGTTTGAGCTGGGAGGGGAAGGAGGGACATAGACCTGATGGTACATCTAGCTGTGGAAAACTCCACCATGCATAACTTGCCAAGGGCGCTTGGCTTAGTGGGAAAGGGGACACGGCTTAAGACTCAACATTTTGCATCAATATTGCAAAATTCTGTCGGAAAGTTGAGCCAACCAATAGATGGTGTAAAGTTAAACAAAAGTGTCTAGTCATGCACCTAATTTATCATCTAGTCTGAGGCAATGGGGGAGATTTATCAAAACTGGTGTAAAGGCAAACTGGCTTAGTTGCCCGTAGCAACCAATCAGATTCAACCTTTCATTTTCCAGAGCACCTATGGGCAACCAAGCCAGTTATACTTTACATCAGTTTTGATAAAATCTCCCCAATGCGATTAATTTGGTGCATAGCTAAGGGGCTAGTCTAAATTTATACCATCTACACTATCAAGATGTATGGCTCTTGGAAGACGGAAAGGAAGAAAAGTAAACAAAAAAAATGAAAATCGGAACAGTCATTAAGGGGATATGCTGAATGTGGTTGGTTTCTGGCTGTGAGGTCACCAGAGCCTAATGTCTGAAGTCTTGAACTGAGCAGGTCTTGCCCATATAAACCTAACATTTAGTAAAAAAAAAAAAAAATTTTGCTGTTGGGTCTGTATTAGTTGTCATGGGATCATTGGCAGTTATAATAAATTAGAAAATACATTTCAAACTATCCTCAGGCCTTCCTAGCATGCAGGTCTCTGCAGGAGACAACTCACTGAATACAATAAATCAAGTAAAGGGTGTATGCTACTAGTGCAAGTGCGTATAATAAAGTATCTACTAAAAAATAAAAGAAATACGTTGTACTTACTTTACTAGTGGCTGCTTCTCATGTTTAGGGTAATCAATACATCCGAGTCTAAGGCAACAAAAGGCACACAACCAGTCCTTCATACCCATGGGCTCTGCTGTGGAATAAGAAGAGACATGCAGTCAGAAATGAAACACTTACCTACCTGTCCTCCTTTCCCCTTGTACCACCACAGTATACTAATCCTACAGCTTTCTGTGCAGATACATACTGGTAAATCACACACATAAGAAGCAAAGATACTCAGTTAACGTCCAGGGCTCCACATTATTCGTCATCCTCTGCAGGGACTTAACATTCTCATGGAGGATCAAGCAAAGTAGGAACTAGAGTGACCCAAAGCCTTCTTTCATATGGTTTTGTAACACTAACTACTTGGAGGCAGGCAATCAAACAGGTTAGTCAGGTGTTAACTGGGAATTAGCAATTGAGTTTGCATAAGAGAAGAGAGTTAAAAATAGCATTACATTTTCTTGTGTAAGGGCAGGTTTACACAGAGGGGTCTTTTATGTTTTGATAGCCCCTGCGTTGCCGAAAGAAGCGCCTAATTTCTGCAGGAATTTCTGCATGACAGCCTGTACCTGTGAGCAGGTAGCTTTAGGCCCCTTTCACACGGGCGAGTATTCCGCGCGGATGCGATGCGTGAGTTGAACGCATTGCACCCGCACTGAATCCCGACCCATTCATTTCTATGGGGCTGTTCACATGAGCGGTGATTTTCACGCATCACTCGTGCGTTGCGTGAAAATTGCAGCATGCTATATATTCTGCGTTTTTCACGCAACGCAGGCCCCATAGAAGTGAATGGGGTTGCGTGAAAATCGCAAGCATCCGCAAGCAAGTGCGGATGCGGTGCGATTTTCACGCACGGTTGCTAGGAGACGATCGGGATGGAGACCCGATCATTATTATTTTCCCTTATAACATGGTTATAAGGGAAAATAATAGCATTCTGAATACAGAATGCATAGTAAAATAGCGCTGGAGGGGTTAAAAAAATAATAATAATAATTTAACTCACCTTAATCCACTTGATCGCGGAGCCGGCATCTCCTTCTGTCTTCATCTTAGCTGTATGGAGCAACAGGACCTGTGGTGACGTCACTCCGGTCATCACATGATCCATCACCATGGTAAAGGATCATGTGATGGATCATGTGATGACCGGAGTGACGTCACCACAGGTCCTATTGCTTCACACAGCTAAGATGAAGACAGAAGGAGATGCCGACTCCGTGATCAAGTGGATTAAGGTGAGTTAAATATTTTTTTATTTATTTTTAACCCCTCCAGCGCTATTTTACTATGCATTCTGTATTCAGAATGCTATTATTTTCCCTTATAACCATGTTATAAGGGAAAATAATACAATCTACAGAACACCGATCCCAAGCCCAAACTTCTGTGAAGAAGTTCGGGTTTGGGTACCAAACATGCGCGATTTTTCTCAAGCGAGTGCAAAACACATTACAATGTTTTGCACTCGCGCGGAAAAATCGCGCGTGTTCCCGCAACGCACCCGCACATTTTCCCGCAACGCCCATGTGAAAGAGGCCTTACTCTTTTTTTTTTTCGGGAAAAAGAGTCCTGCATGTATCTCAGAGGGAAATGGCTAAAATGGATGCAAAATGTGCATAACGGATTCAAAACAAAAACTGCTTGGGGCACATTTATCAAGCTCGCCTATTTTTGGCCATAAAATTAAACAGTTGTATTTCATTCTGCTGTCTTTCTTTTGCCGAGCATTTATGAAAAGTGGCACAGCAGTTCAAGAATTAGACTTGGTGTATTTTTATTAGACTGACCTCTGGTGGTTGTTTTTAGTTTAGACAGGTTCATATTAACTTAAGCCTCATTGACACGTCAGTGTTTGGTCAGTGATTTCCATCAGTGATTGTGAGCCAAAACCAGGAGTGGAGCCTCCACAGACATAAGGTATAAGTAGAGATGAGCGAATCGAAGTTGACAAAGTGGAATTCGATCCGAATTTCATGAAAAATTTGATTTGCATCGAAGCAGAATTTCGAAATTGCCATTATACAGCTCTGTAATTCCAGCAAACCGTTCTTGTTATTGGGGTGCAAGTGCTGTTTGATACAGCCATTAACAGGGTTTATTACAAGGAAATATTTCTACGTTTTATTTGCCCTTGTGCGGTGCAGTTACATGTTCTAAAGCATTTTTTGGCTTGTATTAGTGGGGGGAAAAAGGGCTTATTAGCAGTTGTGTGGTGAAGTGAGAAAATTACAGACTTTTTGGGGGTGTTTTAATTTCCTTTTTATTTATTTATTTGATCTAACAGTATGACAGACAGAGAAGTGGCAGGCCCTGCACAGGGGAGTGGCAGAGGCCTAAATGTTTCTGGTGCAGGTGCAACGGACCCAATACCAGCGTCTGGGGGATCCCTTGCCCCTTAGGAGGTTTCTATGAAATATGCCACTCATATAGAGCAAGTAAACGTGACGCGAGTTGCAGTTAAGCAACGGGAACATAGAGTCCACTTTGTAGATGGTATTAGCGGTACCCAGGGTAGGATTGCCAGAGTGGTTTAGAGTGGCCTACAGTGTCTATGTAGATGTTGTATGCATGTGTCACAGTGCTCCTACCTGGAAATCGGTGGATCCCAGACGTGGTGTAGTCCGAAGCAGTGCAAAAAGGGTAGTTGAACTTGGATAGTGTAGAAGGTGGAATAAATGAAGTCCAGACTTGTAGTAACGTTGAACAAATGTTTTTACTTGGCATAAATCGTAATCCAAACAGTTTCCAAGAGGTTTCTTGGTCATCAGCAGGTATTAGCTTTACTTTGGCAGGCAAACACTTCTGCAACAATCTCAGCTCTTATATGCGGCAACTCTCTCGGCTCTGCTATGCTAGGCTGGTTTAGATAGGAACGTTCCTCTTCTGCTGGAACTTAGGTTAGCTGTAGTCTGTCTCTTACTTTATCCTAAGAACTTCTTGTCCTGCTTTGGAGTACCTCAAGCTTTACTTCAGCTTGGATGGAGGCAATACTAACCCAGGAGGGGTCAAGCAACCATATAGACTTTAGAGGCTAGGCCTCTGGGCCTAGCAGAGCAGGCAATGCTCTGCTAGCCAGCACACAACCTCTCACTAAGGAGGGTAGGCTAGCTAGACTGACCTACTGACTAAACTCCTCCCTCTCTAGAGAGGTCTGGAAGGAACTAGATGGTTCCTCTCCAGGAAACTATCTCTGCCAATGCTTGCTGCCAGCTGCTGGTAGACCAGGCACATTATATGTAATACACATAAATATGCACATTATTAGGAGATGACATGAGGTACATTAGATGATATACCTTAGCACGTAGGAAACAGTAGCAAGGTGCCAAAAAGGAGTGGTAATGGTACTCCGGGACATTACACAGGCACAGGTCACAGCAGAGTAAGGGGTCGTGGCAGCAGGGTTCACTTCGAGAGGCCTGAGCTCCCAGGGTCAGCTAGCGGTCATGTCTTGATCAGCAACCCAGCGTCACAAGTGACATCAGACACCCCCAGCCAAGAGTCGGTGGGTTCGTCAGACACAACCCTTAGTTGGCATGGCCTGGGAGCAGGCCCTGTGCCCTCGCCTTTTCTCAACCTGCCTCTGTCCTTTTCTGTTCCCTCTGCCAGAGAAGTATTGTATGCTGTGGGCTAAGCTCCACTTTACAGTGAGAACGAGCTACTAGAAGACAGTCAGCAGCTACTGGCAAGACAAGATGTGGAGGAGACATCCGCCGCTTCCTCCACTAGGCGGGCAAGTAATAATGAGGGGAGTGGCGTGGGAGCTGGTGTTGCAAGCGGCCAGATAGTTGAGGAAGACATCAGTGACGTGCAGACAGTACTCGATGATGATGATGTAGCTGATCGCACTTGGGAGCCGGGTGACAAAGGGGCTTAATTTATTTTTTTCCTTTATATAATAATGTAATATTATAAAATCTGGTGTCTACATTATAAATCTGCAGTGTAGGGGCCCCGTGTGGCTTCTACACACTTTCAAAATAATCCTTCAGCAGGGTGAATATATGCCGGGTGACCGGGACGCTCCATGACCTTCCCAGGAGCTTCTGTCGGGAGCAGCGGTTCATTTCTGAGACGTCCGTATAGTGCGGAGGGAATACGAACACCCTCTCCATCTCCGTGCACCACAGGATGTCCTCCTTCCCATCCATGATGACTGTGAACTCGTCATGTTTTCCCTGATGAAGAGACCAGGGGCTGGTAATTATAGTTTGAATCTTGATGAACTTCGCGAATCTTGCAGCTTTGTCATCCCATTGTTTGCAGCTACTAGAGGCCTGTTCATGCCAGGCAGGTTCCACCAGAAGTATCTGTCTCGCTGAGCAGCCAATACCGCACTTGCATCAATCTTGACAGGATTCGTCTCCAGGTGTCGATAAATAGTTTTTTGGAATGCTTTCTCCATCGTAACCACATTCTCGAATAACCAGAAGACTGTCCGATTCTCTCCTGTCTTAGGCAACACTTTATTGAGTAATTGTGGAAAGTAAAAAAAGAGTTGCCCCCATAAAGGCCTTTCCGGTGCGGGTTACCAACAGATAAGCCACAGATAAGTCATTACAAGGACTGCCGCTAATTATCAGATCGAATTATCCCCATTCTTCAATCTGTTTATATTCTGTATGTCGCCCACATATACAATCTGCCCTGGATGGCGTACCCATCTTATAGTGATGGCGTCCTCACACACCTCTGATGCCATATATTTTTCAACGTTGATTCTAAGCTTTTTGAGAACCAGTAATCCTGTCTGTCCTTTCCAACACAACCAACACACTCCTGAAATACTCTGTGCTGCTGGGGACCCTGCTAATTTTACCTTGTAACTCTTAGTCCACAATCTTCAACAAGATCAGCACACTCCTCTCCTGAAATACTCTGCACTGCTGAGGAATCCTGCTCCTTTCACTCTCAGCGTGTGATATGCTACTCATCTTTTTTTCATTTTTTTTCATTAGAAATTCCATCAATACAATGCACCAAAAACAAAATATTATTATATTCTTTTTCCCCTAATAAACCCTACCCCACCCTCTCCTTTGAGATGTGCCCCCCCAATAACCGAAAAAGGAAAAAAGGGGGGGGGATGATGAGGGAGTGTAGGCAGGAAAACCTTAAAACTTCCAAATTTTTGTTGATTTTTCCTCAGTATTTGGCCTGCTGCACACGACCGTTGTGTGCACCCGTGGCCGTTGTGCCGTTTTCCGTTCTTTTTCGCGGACCCATTGACTTTCAATAGGTCCGTGGAAAAATCGGAAAATGCACCGTTTTGCAGCCGCATCCGTGATCCGTGTTTCCTGGCCGTGAAAAAAATATGACCTGTCCTATTTTTTTCACGGCCAACGGTTCACGGACCCATTCAAGTCAATGGGTCCGTGAAAGAACACGGATGCACACAAGATTGGCATCCGTGTCCGTGATCCGTGGTCGTAGGTTAGTTTTTATACAGACGGATCCGAAGATCCGTCTGCATAAAAGCTTTTTCATAGCTGAGTTTTCACTTCGTGAAAACTCAGAACCGACAGTATATTCTAACACAGAGGCGTTCCCATGGTGATGGGGACACTTCAGGTTAGAATATACTAAAAGAACTGTGTACACTGGCCGGCCCCCCCCCCCCTCCCTCCCCTGTAGTTAACTCATTGGTGGCCAGTGCGGCCGGCCCCCCCCTCCCCTGTAGTTAACTCATTGGTGGCCAGTGGGCCCCCCCTCCCCTGTAGTTAACTCATTGGTGGCCAGTGCGGCCGGCCCCCCCCTCCCCTGTAGTTAACTCATTGGTGGCCAGTGGGCCCCCCCCTCCCCTGTAGTTAACTCGTTGGTGGCCAGTGGGCCTTCTCCCCTCCCTCCCCCTCCTAATTAAAATCTCCCCCCTATCATTGGTGGCAGCGGAGTGTACCGATCGGAGTCCCAGTTTAATCGCTGGGGCTCCGATCGGTAACCATGGCAACCAGGACGCTACTGCAGCCTCGGTTGCCATGGTTACTTAGCAATTTGTAGAACCATTATACTTACCTGCGAGCTGCGATGTTTGCGTCCGGCCGGGAGCTCCTCCTACTGGTAAGTGACAGGACCGGCCAGGAGCTCCTCCTACTGGTAAGTGACAGGTCATGTCACTTACCAGTAGGAGGAGCTCCCGGCCGGACCTGTCACTTACCAGTAGGAGGAGCTCCCGGCCGGACGCAAACATCGCAGCTCGCAGGTAAGTATAATGGTTCTACAAATTGCTAAATAACCATGGCAACCGGGACTGCAGTAGCGTCCTGGTTGCCATGGTTACCGATCGGAGCCCCAGCGATTAAACTGGGACTCCGATCGGTACACTCCGCTGCCACCAATGATAGGGGGGAGATTTTAATTAGGAGGGGGAGGGAGGGGAGAAGGCCCACTGGCCACCAACGAGTTAACTACAGGGGAGGGGGGCCCATTGGCCACCAATGAGTTAACTACAGGGGAGGGGGGGGGCGGCCGCACTGGCCACCAATGAGTTAACTACAGGGGAGGGGGGGGCGGCCGCACTGGCCACCAATGAGTTAACTACAGGGGAGGGGGGGGGCGGCCGCACTGGCCACCAATGAGTTAACTACAGGGGAGGGGGGGCCCACTGGCCACCAATGAGTTAACTACAGGGGAGGGGGGGGGGGCGGCCGCACTGGCCACCAATGAGTTAACTACAGGGGAGGGAGGGGGGGGCTGGCCACACTGGCCACCAACGTGTTAACTACAGGGGGAAGGGGGCTGCCCCCTGCTGCCTGGCAGCACCTGCCAGGCAGCAGGGGGCAGTCATGTACACAGTTCTTTTAGTATATTCTAACCTGAAGCGTCCCCATCACCATGGGAACGCCTCTGTGTTAGAATATATTGTCGGATTTGAGTTTCACGATGTAACTCAAATCCGACGGTATATTCTAACATAGAGGCGTTCCCATGGTGATGGGGACGCTTCAAGTTAAAATATACCATCGGATTGGAGAAAACTCCGATCCGATGGTATATTAACTCCTGACTTTACATTGAAAGTCAATGGGGGACGGATCCGTTTGAAATTGCACCATATTGTGTCAACGTCAAACGGATCCGTCCCCATTGACTTGCATTGTAATTCAGGACGGATCCGTTTGGCTCCGCACGGCCAGGCGGACACCAAAACGACTTTTTTTTCATGTCCGTGGATCCTCCAAAAATCAAGGAAGACCCACGGACGAAAAAACGGTCACGGATCACCGCAAAACGGAACCCGTTTTTGCGGACCGCAAAAAAATACGGTCGTGTGCATGAGGCCTTTCTCTGCTTATATAGAATGTTTTCTTATCTCTTAGGCCTCATGCACACGACCGTTGTTTTATTCCGTGTCCGTTGTTCCGTTTTTCGTGATTTTCTGAGGACCCATTGACTTTCAATGGGTCCGTTGAAAACTCGGCTAATGCACCGTTTGTCATCCGCGTCCGTGATCTGTGGTTCCAGTCCGTCCAAAAAATATAACCGGTCCCATTGACTTGAACGGTTCGCGGACCCATTCAAGTCAATGGGACCGTGAAAAAACGCGGAGGCACACAAGATTGTCATCAGCGTCCGCGCGTCCGTGTCCGTTTTTTTCCTATCAATTGCATGGCAAACTTGACTTAGACTTTTTTTTACTTTCCTTCATGTCTGGTGATCCTCCAAAAATAAAGGCAGACACACAGAAACAAAAATGGAAACGGATCACGGAACAACGGAACCCCATTTTGCGGAACGGAACACAACAACGGTCGTGTGCATGAGGCCTTAATCTTATTAACCAGATTAACCCATGAAGTAATACTTGGAGTATTTTGAGAAAACCAAACCCTAGCAATCAAAAGTCTCGCCAAGAACATTATTTTAATCAAGAGCCAGGCATAGACTCCAGGAACTTGGAAACATGAACTTTAGGAACCCACACTAAGATGGTGGACACTGGACGGCAGTGGTCAAGAGTCGGAGGAACGAAGCACAAGAGCCTCATACTATCCATACAGACTCTATCAGAGCACATACAATCCGTGACAAAGTCAAGCAAACAGAGTACATACTGTAGAATGCATAAAACAGACACACGGGGTCATTTACAAAGTCCGGCATTTTACCCCCATGTGTGAATCCACCCTTAGGTCACTTTCACTTGCATATTTTGGCCAGTAGTTTGCATTAGTATTTGATAACAAAAAACTGAAATGGGTTCAAAACACAGAACAGTAGGGGTGCACCCATCCCTTCTGCTTCTGAAATGTTACACCTATCTACATAACACAGGGACAGGTGGGAGTGAGGTTAGAGGAACTGGGGGAAAAAAAACAAAAACTTTTGAATGGCCAGCTCCCCCCCCCCCCCCCCAAATGAGTATTTACCAGAACCAGACAGAACTACCCACAAGTACAACAAATGATCAAAGCATGCTGCAATAACAATAATATACTATACATAAAAAATGCAGCAAGAGAGGCATCAGATCTCAGACCAGACCACATAAAAAATACATTCAGATTCCAGACTGGACAAAATCCAGATCAGACCCCTAATTTAATTCCCATTGGGCTCACACCTCATCGGAGCAGGCACACTTTATGGGGCACATTTATTATGGGACTTGCGACTATTTTTGTCGCAAAATAGTTCCCTTTTAACTGGCCATGCGACAATATTTCGTTTAGTGGCGTATCGGGCTGGCATAGTTTTATCGCTAGGCGCAAGGACTGCTATAGATGCGCCTAATTTATGACGCAAATAAATTTAGGTGCACAGCCTAAATTGGGGCACATTTATAAAGTTCGCTTGTTTTTAGGTGTAAAATTAGACAGGCTTATGTCATTTGTCTGTCAGTCTTTTGTCTAGTATTTACTAAAAGTCGCACAGCACGTCATGAATTATACTAGGCATATTGTTATTAGTCTGACCAATGGTGGTTGTTTTCCAGTTAGTTTCATATTCACTTAGACTGGTCTAATTAGTATGCACATGAAAAAAGGCGCAAATGAGTCGTGAAAAGTCTCCCTAAAAGTGTGACTTTTAATGAAAAAAGTTGCACTTCACCTCTAAAACTGATGAAGAAAAGTATGCCAGCCCTGGAGTGGAGTAGAATTTCGACTATATTTTCAACACATTCAGGTTAAAAAAAAAGGTGCATAAATAGATTGGAAAAAAGTCGTCAAAGTTAGAAAACTTTTGAATTAGTCCAATGAGGTGCAAAAGCCTCAAAACAGGCACAATTTTAGTAGTTAATGTGAATAAAAAAAAATTCGACTGTCTTAAACAGCCTTTTTTACATCTAAAAACAGGCGCAAACACAACAGTAAGGCTAGGGCTACACGACGACATGTCGCAGAAAAATCCATCTTTTTGCTACTGTCGGGTCACAGTCGCAGCATGTCGCATGTCGCAGTGCGACACCATAGACTATCATTAGAAAAATTGTAGCGCGACATGGATGCAACACATGTCGTCGTGTGGCCCTAGCCTAAATGTGCCCCGTGTGCCTGGAGGAAAAACTACTGTGGCCAGGGTCAGGGCAGCACATAGTTTTTCTGCTGCCTGAGGCAAAAATTTTAACAGCAACCCTCCCCCCCTCCCATATGCCAAATTCTTGACCTAACCCCTTCCCTCCAGCCAGTGGCATACTGCCAATATAGGCAGACCACGCAGCTGCTATGGGGCCCGTGGCAGGGGGGGACCCCAGAGTGGATAGAAGGCCTCCCCCCTACAATGTCTCCATTTGTGTATTATTCTATTGCCATTGCCACAGTCCTATCTGGGGCTCGGACGTCCATGCTTCCACTCTGCTGGGGCCCCCCTCCTCCCTTTCATACATTGTGTGCACAGGTGGCGATGTCCCTGACCCTGACAGCCAGCACTGCAGCCAGGGAAGCTCTCGCTCTCCTTTGTCTGCTGGGCGATGCACTGGCCAATCAGCATTTAGCAGTGCTAAGCTCCTGCTGCTGATTGGCTAGTGTATGACAGGAGCAGACAGAACTGAGCAGGCGGGACGCGGCACTCTTCAGTGTGATACTGCACTGCCTTGCTCAGTGAAGCCACTGGACTCCAGCCCCCAGCATCACCGGCATGCTTCTGAGACTTGCCACTGCGTGCCACAGACAAAGTGACAGAAGTGAGTGCCTCTACAGAGGTGTCATCGCTAGCGCTCCTTTTTTTCACATAACGTTACAACTGAAGCTCGAGTGCTCATCCTTCGCTGTGGACGAAACAACCACTGTAACTGCAATACACAACAAAGCCAGTAGATGGCAGTGTTAACCTAAACTAGGTAATTCATCCTCTTCTACTATATACAAATAAGATGCAGAGAAGACCAGTTTGAGCCATGTTCTACCCGTAGGGCTCTTTCCTAAGTAAATATTTATTTTTAGATTGCGTCAGAATTAAAAGCTCAATGAATATTGAGGGTTCAACACCTTACTTTGAAAGAAAAAAATTAATAAAAATAGGTATGCACTCCTCCTTCTGGTTTTGCATATAGAGCGATAGATTTATTGGACATATACCATATAATATAAAAATACAGATAAAAATACACATACGGTACAAGTAAAATAGGAGGGAATATAAAAATAAAAATTAGCAATAAAAAATATATTGCTAAATATTAATCCTTATTAATATTAATTAAGACAAGAAGATGGTGCCATCTAAGATCTGAGATCATACTACAGTAAGTGAAGAAGTACTTGGAATAAAATCTCCAATATGTATGGAGACAGATCCATAAAAGGGTCTTATATATGACCCATTTATATGTAGATCCAGCACGGCTTCTGAGTGTGGAAGAAAAACTAAGAGGCTGCTACTGGATCAGAGAAAGAAGCAGCGTTATCGCAGCATAGGCTACTTTCACACTGCCGTTTCAGGGATCTCACAAACGGTTCAAAACGGATCAGTTCAGCCCCAATGCATTCTGAATGGATAAGGATCCGTTCAGAATGCATCAGTTTGGCTCCGTTCCGCCTCCATTCCGCTCTGGAGGCGGACACCAAAAACGCAGCTTGCAGCGTTTTGGTGTCTGCCTGGCGATGCGGAGCCAAACGGATCCGTCCTGACTTACAATGTAAGTCAATGGGAGCAGATCCGTTTTCACTGATACAATATGGTGCAATTGTAAACGGATCCGTCCCCCGTTGACTTTCAATGTAAGTCAGGAAGGATCCGTTTTGACTTTGTTCTTCATAATGCAAACGGATCCGTTCTGAACGGATACAATCGTTTGCATTATAGGTGCGGATCCGTCTGTGCAGATACTAACCAGACGGATCCGCACCTAACGCAGGTGTGAAAGTAGCCATACACATCAGCTACACTCAAAGCCTCTACTCGGATCGGTTGGTTCAGCGCTGCAGTAAGAGGGGGAGGGGTAAGTGCACAAACCCCATACACCTCGACCGCCGGCTCACTCCAAGTAAGTGTTTATTACCTACTACAGCATTATCTAACTTGCTGTTGAAAGATCTGGAGTTGTGGCTGTGAGATCTATTTATACGGACTAACTAGAGACCATGCGCAATTATATCTTCATGTACAGAACATCCATGGAATGTATTTCTGTATGGGACTCAATAAACTACTGTACATACAGACTTGGCAGATTTGGATATTGGACACTATATTGGAACTATACATACAAGTCTATTATAATAAGCTATATAAGGCTGCTAGACACTTGGACTATATATTCCATTTCTAGGAAGTATGAATTATTCAATGCAGAATCTCACACATTGCGTTTGCAATATATTTTTTTATTTCTAATTTTTATTTTTATGTCCATTTCTATTTTACTTGTATGTGTATTTTTATTTGATATATGTACAATAAATCTATAGCTCTATATATTATGAAATATATTTTTATTTATTTAACCCCTTCCAGGCTGAAAGGAAACCTTCTGTATTTTCTTGCCATTGATAGCCGGTCAGTCACTGGGAATGGAGCGGGATCAACATTGCATGTTCTGCCCAAATGATATATACATTTATTTTATATGTCTGCCGATATATATATATATCGGCACCAAGGAGGCCAGCGAGGGGAGGCTGAGTAGTATCCACATATTCCTCATGACTTCCCCGTGTAAGGCTGCACGGTGACACCACAGGAACTTCTGCCGCTCTCCCACTTGTTACTGTAGGAATCACCTGCACATACTGTACCGCAGTGTCCGGCTCCAGACCTCACTCTGCTGCTTTGGCTGTGTGCAGAGCAGTAGTTATGATTACAATATTATGTGGCAGCTCTCTTTTCCCCCCACCCTGGGAGTGGGAGCTGAGAGTATCCACAAACATTTGTATATTCAGATTGATATCGCTGCTACTCTTGGTGAAAACAACCGCGTGGTAATTAAGCTGCATAGCAGCGATAACAATCTAAATATACATAGGTTTATGTGGATACTAAGCTCAGTATAAATATTGTACTATAAGCGAACAAAGGAACAACATAGAAACAAATAATAGAGCAAAGAAAACTAAAGATAATATAGACACTATCACTCATTTTATTTTTTATCATTTTTTATTATTTTGCACTAAGCAAAGTAAAGGATATTTAATGACATATCTACAATTGAATATAAACTATATATTCTGTATAACGCATTACTATTTCCACATGAATAAAAAAAATTTCATTTTTAAATATTTTTATTTATTTATTTTTTTTATCTTTTTCCATGCTTTCTTTTTTCCCCTGTTTTCACTAAAATGTTTCACAAATCACTGGAGTGACGAATATATCCCTATGATCATGGAAAAAAATGATTATTTGCAGTAGTAGTGATAATATCAATTTAGGCAAAACTACAGTAAATAAGGACATTATAAAAACGGATTCCTTTGGGCTATTTTTTTTATATTTTTATATATTTTTTTCTTATATGTTTTTATCAAGTTTATATGTATTCATTATTGATTTATATATGTAAAGAGCCTTTAATTAACAATTATTATTGTCCTCCTGTTATTTAAAAAAGAAATAATATTTACAGAAGGAAGCTGGACCATGGCCAGCCATGCTGCAAGTTCTTGGTCATCAGTGTCTACAAGCCCTGAGCCGGACCCAGATAAATAGTGGTTATACAAGTCTTTGTCTAATGTACAGTAGTGTCCACCATCATCTCCCCCGACACCAGGGCCAGGGAGGGGAGGCTGAGTAGTGTCCACATATTCCTTATGACTTCCCCCTGTAAGGTAACACCACAGGAACTTCTGCCGCTCTCCCACTTGTTGCTATAGGAATTACTGGCACATACTGTACCGCAGTGTCCGGCTCCACGTCTCACTGCGCAGCTTTAGTTGCGTGCAGAGCAGTAGTTATGATAACGATATTATGTCCAAGCTCCCCCCCCCTCCACCCTGGTGTAACAATCTGAATATACAGCTGGGACATAATATCGCAATCATAACTACTGCTCTGCATACAGCCAAATCGGCAGAGTGAGACGTGGAGCCGGACACTGCGGTGCAGTATGTGCCGGTAGTATATAAATCTTTGTCTGATGTTAAGACTCACTATAAGAATCACTATAAGACTCACTATAAGAATCACTATAAGAATCACTATAGCACTCAGTATAGCAATGGGATGAAGTGGCTCCATCACCAATACTGACTGGTGTTCCATGCGCCATCTGGTGTTCATAAACCAAAATTGTACCCAGATTTTTCTCAATAGTCTATTTACGCGCTTCGGGTTTGCAAAGGAATTGGATATCGCTCTGCGCTCACGTGATTCTGATGGGAGCGCTAGCGATACTACATCTGTAGGTTTTAAAAAAAAGTTAATGGATGGCTGGTTAGTGGGGGGAATAGGGGGGTCTTCTGGGGCAGAAGCAAGTAGAGTTCCTGAGCGGGGATGGGGTGTCACACTGTTCTGTATATAAGGCTTATCATATAGAGAACAGTGCATCCCTCCCCCCTCCCACCATGAACTCTGCTTGCTCTTCATACACATATGGAGGACAGTGTGCCATAGGGCAGTCTCCCCTCACCATGAACTGTGGGGGGGTGGGGGCCTAGTGTACACTAAGTATCAGCGGAAAAAAGACCTCAGATGTAGGGGGATGGGCTATGTCAGGCTTTAGCACAGTGGGCACAGGCAGGAGGAGTGATGTATATGCGGGCCCCTGACCTGCACTCGCTCAGCTGTGCTCTCATGCATATGGCGCCCTGTGCCCACTCTGCTAAAACCTGACATAGCCCATCTATGCCCAGCTCTACCAAAGCAGACAGGCAGGAGCAGTGATGTGTGCAGTACATGGCTCACTGCAGCCCCAGTGAGATCCTTACTCCCATACACCACTGTAATATCCGTGGTTTATGAGAGTACGGATTATAAAGCGTTATACACACCTGAATTCAGCGTCTATTTCTCATAGAGAAATGTAGTTTAAGGTACTTACAATAGGTTTTAATAAACTTTATTTAAAAGTTTAGATGCACTTTGTCAGGGATGCCCAACCTCAGGCTGGTGCAAAACTAAACTTCTTCGCATGAGCTGTCTTGTAGTTGCAATAGCTGCATATTCCCACTTTAAAGGGGTATTCTGGTTGTTTAAAGTTATCCCCTATCCACAGAAAAAGGAGGGGGGTGGCAGGGGAGGAGCCAAGGCAGTTAGTGGGATGGGCCAAAAGTGGGTAGTGGCCGAAGCTAGGGGGGCCCGATTCAGACTCTTGCTATAGGGCCCAATGATTTCTATGTACGCCCCTGCCTCCAGCCAAAAGACTAAGGCCTCCTGCACATGAACGTGTGCGCCCCGTTGCCGTATTTGTTTCCGTGTCCGTTCCGTTTTTTTTTTGCGGATAGGATGCAGACCCATTCATTTCAATGGGTCCGCAAAAAATGCGGACAGCACACGTTGTGCTGTCCGCATCAGTATGTCCATTCTGTAGCTCCACAAAAAAAATTGTGCATGTCCTTATTACAGTCATTATTTCAATGGATCCGCAAAAAAACAATCATCTTTTTTTTTTGCGGATCCGCAATTTGCGGACCGCAAAACACATACGGTCGTGTGCATGTAGTCTTAGGCTACAAACATTTTTTTTCGCGTGACAGATAGGGCACAACTACGCTGCAACATTTGTTGCGCAATTTTTTTTATAATGGTAGTCTATGGTGTCGCACTGCAACATGCGACATGCTGCAATTGCGAAGCGACAGTCATAGAAAAATCCATCTTGAATGGATTTTTTGCGACTGTCGCAGTTGCAGCATGTCGCATGTTGCAGTGCGACACCATAGACTATCATTATAAAAATTGTGTAGACCTAGCCTTATACAGGTTTATGCAACTATGATCCTGTAGAAGTAAGGTCAAGCAGAGGTACATAGCATTACAGGTCCTTTTCCTACTGCACATCAAAGATAAAGACAGAAGAGATGCCGGGCTGCGCGAACAAGTGGATTAAGAGGAGTTAAATTATTTTTTATATTTGTTTAACCCCTCCAGCCCTAATTTACTAAACATTCTGTATTAAAGGGAACCTGTCATGTGGATATTTGATTATAATCTAACTAATTATATACAATCATTAACTACTAAAAAGTGCCTTAGATGTATTCACTTACTGGTGTGACAGATGGTTACCTCATAATATACACACAAAGATGCCACATGCCGCATGCTAATGAGCTGATTTGAGTCCAGCGTGATGTCAGTGAGTCCAGCGTTTTTTTTTTAATTCAGAGCTATAGCCACTCCCCTGCCCACCTGCTGCTGATTCATATGGAAAAAAACTGTCAATCAGCAGCAGGTGGGCGGGGAGAGTCAGGAGCTCATGAATAGTCAGGACTCATCATTATCAGCTGGAGCTTTTCAATACAAGATGTTGGCAGATTGACTGGGTTAATTAAAGAAAGTGACCCAGCATTTTGCTAAGAGAATCAGTCACTTATTTATGTTGCCCTTAGTTAGGATACCATAAAACTGGTGACAGGTTCCCTTTAAGAATGCTATTATTTTCCCTTATAACCATGTTATAAGGGAAAATAATAATAATCGGGTCCCCATCCCGATCATCTCCTAGAAACCGTGCGTGAAAATCGCACCGCATTCGCACTTGCTTGCGGATGCTTGCAATTTTCACGCAGCCCCATTCACTTCTATGGGGCCTGCGTTGCGTGAAAAATGACAAAATAGAGCTTGCTGCGATTTTCACGCAACGCACAAGTGATGAGTGAAAATCACTGCTAATGTGCACAGCCCCATAGAAATTAATGGGTCCAGATTCAGTGCGGGTGCAATGCGTTCATCTCACGCAATTTTACCCGCGCGGAAAACTCGCCCGTGTGAAAGGGGCCTTAAGGTCACTTCACACAAAATTGTGCCAGAAAATCTGCAACATCAAGACTTTCTTTATGTGTCACCGCCAGTTCTGTGAGAAGGTCTGTTAGACGTTCTTCTCTACCTCTTGCATGAGGTTCTTTGTTTTGGTTTCATTTTGTCATCTCCTTTCCTTCTCCCAGCTGTCACCTATTTACACTAATTGTCTCCCTTTATATCCCCTCCCATACTGCCTCACTTTGCGGTTTATACTTCTTCCTGGATGAGTTGTTCACTGCTGGAGGCTGCTACTGCTGATTCCTCAGATAAGTCCTTTTCCTTTATTTGTGTTTCCTTGCTTTCTTGATTCTAGGTGACCCTGACTCCGTCCGTATTAAGTGCAGGGAGCCGGTGGTCGTGTCCCCTCACTATTATAGGGTTTTCAGGTGTCACACAGTATAAGGTACGTGGGCAGGCAATCGTCTACCATAAAGACCTTTGCATGGGCATAGCAGTCAGGGAGAGCTCTAGGGGTTTTATAGGGCTCACCCATATGCTCCTTAGTTTGTGATCAAGCCAGTCTGATGTTTATTTATAAGTTCCAGCTTTCTGCAACACCATCCGTGACATTATGTTATTCAATGGCAATCTAATTCAGCAGGACAAAACACTACAGAAAAATCCACAACAAAATCCACGTAGACATCTGCATGTCATCTCCTTTGTAGCAGCAGCGGTGTATAATTGCAGATAATGCAGATTTCCTGTATGACAGTCAGTGATGGCCAGTTCGCAGTGTTCGCCGACGAACACATGCGATGTGCCATCTTTATTCCCAAGCCCGGCGATGCAGAGGTAAGTCCTTACCTGTGCCTGCGCCGCGAGCCGCTCTGAAACACATGCGGTCACCGGGAGCAGGCAGTTCCGAGAACAGCCCGATGAAGGCTGTTCTCGGAACTGCCTGCTCCCGGTGACCGCATGTGTTTCAGAGCGGCTTGCGGCGCAGGCACAGGTAAGGACTTACCTCTGCATCGCCGGGCTTGGGAATAAAGATGGCAGATCGCATGTGTTTGTCGGCGAACACTGCGAACTGGCCATCACTGACTGTCAAACAGGAAATCTGCATTATCTGAAATTATACACTGCTGCTGCTACAAAGGAGATGACATGCAGATACACAGAGGAAGCAGCTCTCACACGAGTGCAGTGGCCACCTTCAAACAGCTGATCAGTGGGGATCTCGGGAGTCGGACCACCACTGATCTAATATTGATGTTGATGATCTAATATTGAGGATATTTCATCTAATATTGATGACCTATCCTGAGGATATTTCATCAATATTATGACGCTGCACAACCCCTTTAAACTCACGATAGGTTGACACTAGCATAAGGAGAGCCAGTGACCTTTTCCAGCATAGATGCTGGCTAGTTGCCGGGCAAAAACTGCTGCATACAGTGTTTTATTTTGGAAGACGTCTGGATCACCACCAGATCCTATTATAGTCAATGGGGATACGGCGGTGAACAGCAGTATCTAGCTATGCCGGATTTCTAACGCTAATGTTAACATACCCTTAGATCATTGTGCAGTGATGGAAGCAAAGATCATGTGGACTTGCACCAGTGAAATTGAAGGTGGTGTCCTCAGAATCTTTTCCTTCGGTGGACCCAAAGAACAACTTCGCTGGTGAATTGCAGCCACATCTGCTCATGGAGGCAGGTGCTACTATTATCTCCCGTGAAACGAGCACTTGTCTGCTAGGGCATATGTAACGAACCCAGAGTGGTGTTACCACTACTGCACCCGGCTACTGTCTTTATTGGTCTAACAATATGTAATCTTGTGTATTTATTCCAGGTCCTCAACACTGTGCATTTCTATTTTGTTGTGTAATTGTTCAAATGTAATGTGCCTGGTTCACCAGCAGGTGGCAGCAAACTTGGCAGAACTGTACTTAGAATGGAACCTTCCATTCCATTCTAACCCCCTCTCTGTGGAGAGGTGGGCTAGTCCCACTTCCTGTAGGAAGGGCGGGTCCCAGGTTCTAGTTAGTTCCAGCTTACCCCCTGCCAAGGGAGGGTGTGCTGGGTACATCTCCGCTGGATGTGCCCAAGCTAAGCCAAGCCAGCCAGAGCACCCTCAGCTCTACTGGACATGGAGACCAAAGCTTAAAGCCTCAGCAGCTAGAAGGAGTGTTCCCTGGCCACACTTAGAGTAGGACTACCAAGTGTTGTGCAGCATAAAGAAGAAGCAAAGTTATACAGCCAGCATGTCAGTACAGCATAGTCAGAGAGCAACAGATGTAGCAGAGACGAGTTTGCCTGCCAAGTTTAATGCTAAAGCCTGCTGGGTCCAAGACAAAGTTGAAACATTGTGCCTGATGAAAGTTTACCACACTTGCGTCAAAGTTTTCCGGTATTGAGTTCCGTCCTAGGGGCGGTATTGAGTTCCGTCCTAGTTTTATCCTAATGCATTCTGAATGGAAAGCATTCCATTCAGTATGCATCAGGATGTCTTCAGTTCAGTCCTTTCACAGTATTTGGACGAAGAAAAAACTGGAGCATGCTGCATTTTTCTCTTCGTCCAAAATTCCGGAACACTTGCCGTTCCGGCATCCATTTCCATTGAAATGTATTAGTGCCTGATCCGGCATTAAAATTGCCGCACTGACGGATCTGTTCTTCCAGTCTGCACATGCGCAGACCTTTAAAAATGTGAAAATAATAAATACCGGATCCGTTTTTCCGGATGACACCGGAGAGACGGATCTGGTATTGCAATGCATTTGTGAGACGGATTTGTCTACAAATGGGATCCGTTTGCATACAGATTGCCGGAACTGCCTGCCGGAATCCAGCAACGCAAGTGGGAAAGTACCCTCCAGCTGCTTTTCAACTGCATCTTAAGTTCGGGACTCAAGTTATTCTTTTATCCCTCAATTATTCACCCCTATTTGTCTGCTTCAGAGCCAACACCTGGGGTCCAGACGTATCCAGGTAGGAGCACCATGGCACTCACACACATAAAAGGATACCACTGGGCAATTCCTATACCTGGGTACTCCCCCAAACTCTAATAGGGCCCCAGGGGGCGGCCCGCTGCACATACAGACACAGGCAACTCCTGGACCAGAAGAATAGACTTGATGCATACTAGCATAACTCACAAGGGGAGCTTCCGGTTTCCCTTGCCGTTATTCACGTTCAATGAGCATACTCACCCTATGGTATGCATTTCTCTTCTCTGTTAGCACAGCTCATGAGATACATGTTCAGCAATTGTCATGTGCATGAAGCCTGTACATCAGTATCCCTATGGTTCATAGTAAGGCCTCAATCCCATTTCCGTCTCAGTGTCACGTCCGTGAAAAAAAAAGCATAAGTGTTTCATCCGTGAAGATGTCAGTGAAGGATCCATGGTTGGTCCATGTGTCCGTTTTTACCATCCGTGTGTCATCCGAAATTTTCTGACGTTGCTCAGCTAAAAATTAATTTCTAAAGAATCTCCTATTAGTCTTCAGTGAAAAACGGACACAACACGGATATGTGTCAGTGATTTTCAAGGACCCATAGACTTCAATGGGCGTGCTTGGTCCGCATCACGGATCAAAGTAGTGCATGACCCCGTGATTTTTTTTACTGACCCATGGTCAATAAAAAAAATACTAAAATGTGAACAGACACATTTACATCAATGGGTACATGTGCTGTCCGTAGAAAATGCGGACAGCACATGTCAGTGAAAAACCGAAATGTGAACGAGGCCTAACGATTGACCTGTAAGTTCTCCGTATGCTACAAAATAGCCCCTCTACAAAAAAACATATTCTGCATTTTCGAATGCAGTTGGAGCTATGGGATCCAGACACACTTTTGGTATACGTTTTCCTATTAGATTCTACGGATGCTTTTCCTACTAACCAAAATAATTTTTGTTCATCAACCATCACGTTTATCAACATCAAAGATAGGTACATGCAACTTAAAGGGCTTGTCCAGTTTTCAAACACTTTTGGGCAGGCCCTCCCCGCCAGACTTGTGGAGGAAAGCATATTCACTGTAGATATACACAATCCTGCTGTCCTGCCAAGCTCTACCTCTGCATAATTTGCCAGGGGCAAGAGTTGGGAGGTATGTACATGTACATAACCGCACACAGCTGTAAAGTATACCATATTTATGCAAAGCTTAAAGTGTAACTGCCATTTTAAATTTTTTTTTTTTTGCTAAAGTGTAGGGCAAGTGATAGGTAACATTTTTGTAATATACTTTATTTAGCCAAAACGTTTAATTTTAGTAGTAAACTGGGGCTGAAATGGCCCTTAGCAGCACTCTCAGAAATGAGCGTTGCTATGGGCCATCCGTCTTCTATTTGAAAAGGGGAGACGGGCTGTGCGGGTGCTGTGCTTTTGCCTCCCGTGCTCCCCCGTTGGCCACAGGCGTCTTAGGAGTTAAAATAATATGTATATTCACCATTTCTATTAAATCTAATGCTCCGGTGCACTTACTAACCTGCCTTCCCTGCGATAATCACTCATGAAGCAGCTGCTGGAAGTAAGCGCTCACTGCACACAGTGCTTCAACTTCCGGCGGCTGCTTCATGAGTGATTATCGCAGGGAAGGCAGTGTTATACTGTATATTGAACGGCATGGTGTATGGATTATAATGTATATTGTATAGCATTGTGCAGGGATTATAATGTATACTGTACAACATGTTACAGGGATTATAATGTATACTGTACAGCAAATGTTTGGAGGTTACACCATGCCGAACAATATAACCCCTGTGGGATAGATAGATATGAGATAGGTAGCTAGATAGATATGCCTATATAGACTATCACTGGGATAGGATGGTGTGTCCCTGACAGTGGCTTCACCCCTTGTGTTCTGCAGCAGCATGCCCTGCACTTATGTACAGCCTATACCTATATACGGCCTACAACTATATATTGCAGTACATAGGTGTAGACTGTATATAGATATAGGCTGTATATAGGTATAGGCTGTACATAGGTATAGGCTGTACATAGGTATAGGCTGTACATAGGTAAAGGCTGTATATAAGTGCAGGGCATGCTGCTGCAGAACACAAGGGGTGAAACCACTGGCAGGAACACACCATCCCAGTGATAGACTATCACTGGGATAGGATGGTGTGTCCCTGACAGTGGCTTCACCCCTTGTGTTCTGCAGCAGCATGCCCTCCAGGTCTGTCCCCACTCCCAGCATACTTACAGTATGTAGCAGGTGCAGCAGGCAGCTCTCAGTCTCAGGAGGGAGTCTAGCTTCTACGTTGGAGACAACGCCGCCTCCACATTACCTCTCTCTGTGCAATGCCGCTCCTCCTCTTCAGTCAGAAAAAGAAGGAGAAGACGGCAGCAGCGGTGCGGGGAATATGTGGTAGGCGGCGCCCCACTTACCTCACACACAGGAGGAAGTTTGGAAGAACTCATCAATAGTGTGGGCATTTTGCAAGGCGGGTGAGCGGGCGCGCTGAGCGGACATAGTAAACTTGTGAGTGGAGGCACAATAATTGCTGCGCGACCACTCACCCGCGCAGCTTAGAGGGAACACTGCCCAGCGGCCAGTGGCGTAACTATAGTATTATGGGCCGCAGTGCAAACTTTGGATTGGCCCCCCCCCCATTTTTACAAAGAAGCAGCAGATTTTCTTACTAAGGGCTCTTTCCGTGTGGCTAATCCGCTGCGTGAATGAGTGCCAAACCCCATTCTGGACAGCAGAGACACGCAGCAATAACATGATTGACTGTGATCTTTTTACAACAAAATCCTGGTGACAACTTTATCTCACTGTGATTTTGTAGTAAAAAGATCACAGGGAGGCACGGAGCATTATCAATCATGTTAATGCTCAGTGTCTCTGCTGTCCGGAACGGGGCTTGGCTCTCTTTCACGGAGCGGATTACCCGCTTGTGTTAAAGAGCCGTAAGCCCAATGCATGGCTATACTCACCCAGTGCTAATAAAATCTGGTCCTACCTCATCCAGGGTGTCACTGGCGTCGGCGTGATGTGGATCCAGAACAAGGTCCCTGTGGTGAGAAAAAAATAATAATCACATAAGAAAGGGATGGTGACTGCCCCTGTGAAATCACCAGCAGGGGGCGCTGTGCTGGCCTGTAAGACTGAGCCATGCCAATGTATAGCAGGGTAATCTAGGACATTTCCCCTAAGTGCAACCACACAGTACTAATGCCCACCTTGTGGCCCCTCACAGTAGTTATGCCCACCTTTGTTCCTGTCACAGTAGTTATGCCCAGATATGTGCCTGCCTCACAGAAGTAATGCCAGATTATGTGCCCCCTCACAGCAGCAATGCCCAGATATGTGCCCCCTCACAGTAGTAATGCCAGATTATGTGCCCCCTCACAGTAGTAATGCCAGATTATGTGTTTCCTCACAGTAGTAATGCCCACTATGTGCCCCTCACAGTAGTAATGCCAGATTATGTGTCCCCTCACAGTAGTAATGCCAGATTATGTGCCCCTTCACAGTATTTCTGCCCAGTTATGTGCCCCCTCAAAGTAGTTATGCCAGATTATGTGTCCCCTCACAGTAGTAATGCCAGATTATGTACCCCTTCACAGTATTTATGCCTGGTTATGTGCCCCCTCAAAGTAGATATGCCCAGATATGTGCCCCCTCAGAGTGGTTATGCCAGATTATGTGCCCCTCACATTAGATATGCCCACATATGTGCCCCTCACAGTGGTTATGCCAGATTACGTGCCCCCTCATACTCATAGTTATGCCTTCATATGTGCCCCCCTCACAGTAGTTATGCTAAATTAGGTGTCCCCTCAAATTAGTTATGGCAGATTAGGTGCCCCTCAGTAGAGATGCCCACTTTTGTGCCCCCCTCACTCTCACCCCCTTGCCCCCAGTCTGCAGCGTTAGAAAAAAAAAACCACATACTTACCTTCTTCCCTAATGACAGGCTCCCACACTCATCGCGCTGCTGGCTGTGCTGAAGGCAGATTTCCGGGCTTTCAGCTCTCCTCCCACAGCCAGCAGCGCGATGTGGGGCCAGCAGGGGGAGTGTGTGTGAGTGCGCGCCTTCCCCCCATATTATACATGTAATGGAGGCATGGAGCGCTCTGATGGGGCCTGAAATTGCCACTGTACTTCATGCCGGGCCCCATCAGAGCGCTCCATTACATGTGAGTACAGCGGGGCCCCTGCCAGCACCTGTTTTTAACATGCTTTAGGGCGGACTGGGGGAGCGGTCCACAGGCGGCCGGGCCCCCTGGAGTGCCAGGCCCGGTCGCAACTGCGACCCCTGTATGTACGCCAGTGAGTATATAGATCTTATATATGATTAGAGATAAGCGAATCGAAGATGGAGTAGTGGAATTCGATTTGAATTTCAGGAAAAATTCGATTTGCAACGAATGCAAATTTTCTTGCGCTTCGTGGTAACGAATCACATTTTTCCTAAAATGGCGGCTGCAAATGTAAGGACATGGAGAAAGGAAGTCTGGGAAGGCGGGATCACCCAGATTGACTGGCATGCATGCAGCCAATCAGCAGCCAGCCAGCCCTGTGATGTTAGAGCCCTATAAATACGGCAGCCATCTTAGATTCAGACATTTTCCAGCGTTCTGAGTGCAGGGATGCAGCGTCTCACTAGTGTATGTGGGCACTGCAGAAGCTTGTTATGTCATATGTTGTATCATGCTGTATTTCAGTCTTATGTAGAATCCCTGTTAACAGGCTGTTAGGTGCACTACATACATTTCACCACTAGATGGGGATAGCACCACAGTATACAGTTGCAAGAAAAAGTATGTGAACCCTTTGGAATGATATGGATTTCTGCACAAATTGGTCATAAATTGTGATCTGATCTTCATCTAAGTCCCAACAATAGACACTCACAGTCTGCTTAAACTAATAACACACAAAGAATTAAATGTTACCATGTTTTTATTGAACACACCATGCAAACATTCACAGTGCAGGTGGAAAAAGTATGTGAACCCCTACACTAATGACATCTCCAAGTGCTAATTGGAGTGAGGTGTCAGCCAACTGGAGTCCAATCAATGAGATGAGATTGGAGGTGTTGATTACAGCTACCCTGCCCTATAAAAAAAAACACACACCAGTTCTGGGTTTGCTTTTCACAAGAAGCATTGCCTGATGTGAATGATGCCTCGCAGAAAAGAGCTCTCAGAAGACCTACGATTAAGAATTGTTGACTTGCATAAAGCTGGAAAGGGTTATAAAAGTATCTCCAAAAGCCTTGCTGTTTATCAGTCCCTGGTAAGACAAATTGTCTATAAATGGAGAAAGTTCAGCACTGCTGCTACTCTCCCTAGGAGTGGCCGTCATGTAAAGATGACTGCAAGAGCACAGCGCAGACTGCTCAATGAGGTGAAGAAGAATCCTAGAGTGTCAGCTAAAGACTTACAAAAGTATCTGGCATATACTAACATCCCTGTTAGCAAATCTACGATACGTAAAACACTAAACAAGAATGGATTTAATGGGAGGATACCACAGAGGAAGCCACTGCTGTCCAAAAAAAAACATTGCTGCACATTTACAGTTTGCACAAGAGCACCTGGATGTTCCACAGCAGTACTGGCAAAATATTCTGTGGACAGATGAAACCAAAGTTGAGTTTTTTGGAAGAAACACACAACACTATGTGTGGAGAAAAAGAGGCACAGAACACCAACATCAAGTCCTCATCCCAACTGTGAAATATGGTGGTGGGGGCATCATGGTTTGGGGCTGCTTTGCTGCGTCACGGCCTGGACGGATTGCTGTAATCAAAGGAAAAATGAATTCCCAATTTTATCAAGACATTTTGCAGGAGAACTTAAGGCCATCTGTCCACCGGCTGAAGCTCAACAGAAGATGGGTGTTGAAACAGGACAACGACCCAAAGCATAGAAGTAAATCAACAACAGAATGGCTTAAACAGAAGAAAATACACCTTCTGGAGTGGCCCAGTCAAAATCCTCACCTCAACCCGATTGAGATGCTGTGGCATGACCTCAAGAAAGTGATTCACACCAGATATCCCAAGAATATTGCTGAACTGAAACAGTTATGTAAAGAGGAACGGTCAAGAATTACTCCTGACTGTTGTGCACGTCTGATCTGCAACTACAGGAAAGATTTGGTTGAAGTTATTGCTGCCAAAGGAGGTTCAACCAGTTATTAAATCCAAGGGTTCACATACTTTTTCCACCTGCACTGTGAATGTTTACATGGTGTGTTCAATAAAAACATGGTAACATGGTAATTCTTATTAGTTTAAGCAGACTGTGATTGTCTATTGTTATGATTTAGATGAAGATCAGATCACATTTTATGACCAATTTGTGCAGAAATCCATATCATTCCAAAGGGGTCACATACTTTTTCTTGCAACTGTATACTGTGGTGCTATCCCCATCTAGTGGTGGAATGTATGTAGTGCACCTGACAGCCTGGTAAAAGGGATTTCATATAATAATACAATACAGCATGAAATTACAGATGACAAAAACAAGCTTTTGCAGTGCTCGCATAAGCTAGTGGGACGCTGCATAACCTCCTCTAACTGAACCCATTTCAACATAAAAGCTGTGGAATGATTCCTCCCTATCCTTTCCCTACACCTCGTACAATCTTTCCTTGCACTGGTAAATCCCTTTTTCTGCACAATTAAATAGTTTTTTTTTCTAGCACTGTCCCTAGCGCCTGCAGATGTCTCTCCCTGCACTCAGTACACTGGTAAATGGCAGAATCTAAGATGGCTGCCGCTATTTATAGGGCTATGACATCACAGGGCAGTCTGGCTGCTGATTGGCTGCATGAATGCATGCCAATCTGGGTGATCCCATCTTACCAGAGTTCCTTTCTCCATGTCCTCACACGTGCAGCGGCCATTTTAAGAAAAATTCGATTCGCTACCACGAAGCGCAAAAAATTCAGATTCGGGGAAAATCTAATTTTTCCTGAAATTCGGATCAAATTCCACTTCGTCAGCTTTGCTAATCTCTACTTTATCATTTAAAAGCATGGGTGGGCTGATCCTCTCCTGAAAATTGTTCATTATGTTCCTGAGTCTCCACAGACAAACCAAAAAAACTATTACATATAATGAAAGTATTTTTTTAAGAGAAATTAATTGGAATTTTTACTGAAAGTTGATGTTTTCTCACATTGTAATCAAATTCCTGTTTACTGATTGGAGTCATTAATACCCTTGCTAGCATAATTAAATTACTCTACTTGGGTCTCTCTCAGTGCTGAAAGAACTGTACTAGAAGAGAAAGATACTGGCATGGAAGCTCTACCTACTAGACCTGGAGCCTTCTGGAGCCACTGACGACTATTAATTTAACTGCCCGCAACATTACACAGGACTTGCATACAATTCCCTCCTTTGCCTTCCAATAAGTTACTGCAGCCAGTGATTCAGAAACTGCTCAGCAGTCGGGCCAGAGAAGGAGGGAGAAGAGGCCTGCAAACAGCAGGAGAGGACCATACAGAGGCTCAGTTCACCACTCTAGCTGTCTACATAGCTTCCCTAATGATGTCATGGGTTCCCTGCATGATGGCCAGACCTCAGTTGTCTGAGGTAAATGTATGTGTACTATGCATATAATGTATGTGCAGAGGGAAGGGTGATATTTGAATATATATATATATATATATATATATATATATATTGGCCCTGTATGGCCAGTGGACACATATGGGCCCATTATATGGATCTGTCCAGGTTGTGTGTATGTCTATACATGTATACCTAAGTTCCCCCAGGTTGTGTGGGTATATATGTATATATATATATACTGATGTGATCCCCAGGTTGTGTAATGTATATATGTATTTATATATCAGCCTTGTTCTGTTTAGGGAATTTTTATGACGTGGGCATGTGTGATGCCATGGTGTATCTGGGGGGAAGCTCTCATTTACACCTTGGGCAGGAATTCCTTTGATTCCTTTGTCTGTACAGATCCTGAGCCTCAGGGAGCCAACTGGCAGTTCTATGTGCAAGCATTCCGTCACACGCCCACGATGATGTCATATCCCTGCACCTTGGGTTGAAGAGCGGGGGAGGGGGGCTGCTTGTGGGCTTATATTAGCCAAGCCAGGACAAAGGCTCTCTCTCTCTTGGGACTGAACAACAAACAGAGACACACATGGGAGCAGCTCCATGAAGGAAGATGGACCGAACAGTTCCCCATGGAGGAAGTTGAGACAAACAAGCTGGCTAAGTAGAAGTAACCCCTGCTTTGCAACCCCCTGTGTCCCACCTGATATTTAACCACTTGCTGGACTGATCCTGCCCAGCAGAATATGCCTTGATAACCCCTGCTGCCGTGAACCCCAGCATTAACCCCTGAACACTTGCTGGGCTGATAACCTCCCTTGCTGGGCTGTATTTACCTCTTTTTAACCCCTGCAGCAGTAACCCCTTCACTGATGCTGCCTTGTCCCCCTACAGCAGTGTGTTCACCCCTTCACTGCTGCTCCATCCAGACATTGTTAACCCTTTCCTGGATTACCCCTGCCCAGTTCCCTGTCCCTGCAGAGCATTCCCTGCCCTGCAGAGCATTAACCCCTGCAATCCCTGCACCCCAGTTCTCCTGCATTCCCTGTGTGCAGCCCCAGCATACCCTTGCTGGGCTGTATTAACCCTTCATATCCTGGTCCCCTGCAATAGCCCCAATACCCCTGACCCAGGTAACCCCTGATGTCCAACCCTGGGTTAACCCCTTTATGGCCATTATCCCCTGCACTGTAATTACCCCTACATTGCAGTGATTGTGTGGTTTACAACCCCGCTTTAACCCTTGCATTGCTGGGCTGTATTAACCCTGTATTCCCTGAACCTGTACCCATGGCTACATCCCTGGCCTGCAAGTATTTACCCTTGCAGTGCCACCATTGCGTTAACCCCTTGTACCCCGTAGGGACAGTGAGTAGCCAGGCGGGTGGGTTGCTGATATACAGTACATATGAATGTATGTAAGTGTAATGTATAGATAGTGTGTGGGGTGGAATGGGAATTGTGTAGTTAGAATTGTATTGTGTTTATTGTAGTACTTTTACTTTACTGCGGTGTGTGCGTCTATATGTATTGTGGCAATGTGAACATTGAGGTGTTGTTTCCCCAGGTTCCAGTCTGGGACTTAGGGCAAGCTCATGTCCAGGGATCCTATTTAATCCTGCTAATGGATCCTGGGTGTGTCTCACTCTGGAGAGTGTGCAGACAGAGGCCTGGTGAGGCTCTGTCAGTGTGGTCTCAGCTAGGCAAGGCTGAGGGGCCACGAGGCTATGCAATAGCCTGGACTTTGGGGGACTCAGCGACACCCAGGAACAAGCATTGAAAGGTCAGAGTCAGGAGGACTGCTAGACCACAACCCCCTCCAAAGGTACTGCATTTGTTACAGCCTGAGGGCTGGTGGACTGTATGTCTGGGGTAAGCCGCACCTGGTTCCATGTGTGAACGCTATCGTATAGCCGAGTTAGGGATACGATGTTTATTATGTTTAGGTAGAGCCCAGACGGGCAGGCTTTTGTTTTATGCCATGTTGTGTATGAAGAGTGTAAAATAAATTGCACTGTTTGGACCTGAAACCCAGTGGTTATGAAGATCCTTGTGAGAATGACCCCCGAATAAGAGGCGATCCCTTACATATGGTGGAGGATGCGGGCAATAACAGCAGGTTGCTAGGGGCAACGACCTGACGGAAAAGAGCAGGTGCTGCTGAATGTTGCCAAGGAATTGCTGTGTTTCTGTGCAGTGACTTAAAGGGCCGGAAGCCTGCTTGTTCGCTGGAGCTGGAGCTGGAGCAGGTGCTGCTGGAAAACTGCTGGTTAATCTGGACTTTATTTTTCTGAGGTGTAAAGTGTGCAGGGATTTAAAGGGCACAGTAAAAGAAACTGACCTGTGAAAATGGCTGCCAAATGGTGGAGCGCGTGGGAAAAGTCCTGTGAGATGGTGATCGGGGGGATCCCGCTGCTGGTTGTACTAGACTCCCGCCAACAAGTGTCTCAGGTCCTGCCCGTAATTCTGGACTTTCTGGAGAGAGGGCCAGAGACAGATGTCACCGTGTCTCTGACCTTTATAACAGACTATGGCCCTGTGCAGTGGGAGCTCTTAAAATGTGAGACCCTGGAAGTGGAGTTTGTGCTTGGCAAAGATTTCCCGTTATTTTGGCAGCTGTGGAGAGGAGAAAATGCTACAAATTGTGTACCTGGAGAATCCGATGAACAGCAGATATGTGCCGTTGCCAAGGGCAACCGTCGGGAAGACAAAGAGGTGGAGAGCGGTGCGGTTCTCAGGAGTGCATATCTTCCCTGCGACTGTGTCCGGAGTCCTGGAGAGGGAGTGCGGAGGTGCAGTAAAGCTGTTGCTAGGAGCAACCACAACCTTGATGAGTCCGCGGGAGAGAATGGCACTGCTTTACCAGAATGGTTTATTACAAAGGGTAAGACTGTTCCTGTTAACTATGTGGCAGACCCAGTGACAGTGAGCCGGCGGCAGTTGATACCTGCTGGTCCGGTAGGTAATAAGTCACACAGAGAAAAAACTGTCTCTGAACAGGCGGATAAGCCTGCTGTGATTGCTCCCTCGCAGAAACCTGCAGGGGAGAAGGTTTCTGGGTCGCCCAAAGAGCCGGTGATCAAAGCTAGATTTGGGGTGGTGAAAGTCAGAGATCCCATGCTAGCCCAGGTAAGAGGTAGCATGATGGCCGCCCCAGAGACTGGTAGAGTGTTACATGTTCGGGACAATTATGTGAATAATACGGACTCTCAGGTGGTTCCCACTGAGAGTGAACCTGATGTTACAAATACGCTCATACATGAGGAAATGGTGGGCCGTAATTTCCCCTTATGCTTGGAGGTTTTAAGTAATGGAGACATTTCTGCAGAGAGTGACAAAACTCCTGCAGAACCTGTACCTGTCCCTTTAAATGATAATGTGAAGGAGCTGCACATTGAGAACAAGGGTGCAGATAAGGTGCAAAGTGATGGTACCATGTTTGACGAAATGCATAATGGAAATGTGATGTCATGTGAAATATGTGATAATAATGACATGCCTTTTCCTTTGCAGGCTGTGATTGGGGAAAAAGCTAACCCTGTTGGTAAACATGTGTCTGATATAAAAGTGTTGATAAATGTTGAAGAAACACCCCTAGGAGACCCCATTGTAGACAATGTGGCGGGGCTAGAGGGTGTACCACACGTACCAGAGGTGGATGTGCAGTCTCCACAGGTTTCTATGATTAATAAAATGTCCCAGGTGGGGATTGACTCACGGGTGCCCCTAGAGGTCAGGGTTAATAATGACACAAACAGTATAAGTGGCGTATGTGCCGTGACAGTTAGCAACTTTGAGAGTGAGGCTACCATGTCAAGACCCAGCAAAACTAAAGTGGTTACTAGTAGCGAGTCTAGCGTCCAGATGACAGTTATATCTGACGAGACGAGAGTTCAGTCGGGTGACAGCCTAGTGTCTGAAGCTCATATCCTGACAGTTGTAGATGACCTGACAGGACAGTACAGCTACAAACTTGAAGATGTTTTCTCTCGCTCCGCACAGTCGCTAGATACACTAGAAATGGGGCTAGCGGTTCTCGCAGAGCAACTGCAGGAGTCTCCAGAGGAGTCACAGAAAGAGATGAATGAACTGAAGGAACTAGAGTCACTAATAGAAGCGGAAATTCTCCAACTTCAAGAGGAACTTGCAGCTTCTGAGCGATCAAGACTTCATGCAGAGCAGGAAAGAGATGAGCTGGCTGATGAGGTTCTAAACAGCGCCTCAGAAAAATCTGCTCTCTTGAAGGAGAAAAGTCATTTGGAAGCCAGGATGGCTCAACTTGATCAAGAGTTGCGTGTTCGGATGGTAGACCTGGACCACCAGAAACAAATTGTGTCTAAATTGGAGAAGAAACATAAGATGTTGGACAAGCTCCTGGCTGAAGAGAGAACCACCTCGGCCAGATATGCCGAAGAACGTGACCAAGCGGAGACTGATGCTCGAGAGAAGGCGACCAAGGCCCTCTCCTTGGCTAGAGCCCTTGAAGAAGTGCTTGAGGAGCGAAATGAATTAGAGAGGCTGAACAAGCAACTCAGAGCAGAGTTGGAAGCTCTCATGAGCTCAAAAGATGCCATCTATGAGTTGGAGAAGCCTAAGCGTGCTGCTGCACAGCAGGTGGAAGAAAATGAGAAACTGGAAGAGGAAGATCCTCTGGAAGGTGCCAAGAAGTCAGAGCCTGGTAAAAGTGGGTCTGGAGATGGTGGTGCCGGGGTGCTGGCCAAGGCAGAGAAGGTGGAAAAGGTATCGGCTGAACCAGTTGATGGGGCTGATGTGCATGCAGAGGCCAAGAGTCTCATGACAGTGTGTAACCAGGACCAGGTCGCAAAAGACGTCCCCTCTGCCTACAAGGTCTTCCAAGTAGCCAGCAGCCTGCTGGGGAAGAGATATGAGGAGATGGACGACCAGTTTGCAGATCCTGGCTATTACGATGGGCTGTCTCTCCTGACTCCTCCCCAAAAGGAGTCCAGTGTCTTGGGTGAGCCTCTGGAGAAAACGCCAGAAGACAAGGAGTATGCTGAAGACCCCAGTGCCTCCAACCTTGATGCGAAAGGGAAGGAGGAATTAAGAAAGCAAGGATATGATGCCATGTCCCTGAATGGTGAGAAGGCTAATAAAGTAAAGGAGGACACCAAAGAGACCAAGGCCAAGGAAGCTAAGGCCGAGCTCTTGAAGTGGGAGAAATCCTTGGATGTTCCAGAGATCAAGGGTAAAGCCGAAGTGGGGAGAGGCAGTGAAGAGGCAGAAGACCCTGAAACTGAGGCACCATCTGAGGAAACCACTGCTGGAAAAGAAGCGAGCGGGGGCAAGCCAGCTCTGCTGACGGAGCTTCGCAAAGACAAGAAGAAAAGGCCCAAGCGTCTGCAAGAGCCAGCGAAGTCAAACAGAGAGTCTCTCGTTTGCATAAAAATATATTCTGAAGGGAGTTCCAGAAGCCGAGGTCGAAATTCTAAGAGTAAAGGAAAAAGAAATGTACCATCTACTGTTAAAATAAAGAGACAAAAAGAGGCGAGTAATAAGAAGCGTGCTCGGCTGAAGCAGCTGTGTAAGTCAAAGAGCGAGAAAGATAAAAAAAATAAAAAGAGAGGGTCTGCCTGTCACATGGACATGGGAACATTGTAGACAATGTCTCTTGGGCAAGATGTCAGTGTGGGTAACAAACCAAGCACTGATGGCATGGGTCTGGCAAAATAAAGGGAAGCCTCTGACCCTGACCACATCTTCCAGGGGGAAGGTTGAACCAGGCGATGGCAAGAAAATGCGGATGCCCTGTCACGAGCATCCAGTTGGTACATGTGTTCACCCCCACAGGTTTGAACAGAGGGGGGGGATATGTGGCAATGTGAACATTGAGGTGTTGTTTCCCCAGGTTCCAGTCCGGGACTTAGGGCAAGCTCATGTCCAGGGATCCTATTTAATCCTGCTAATGGATCCTGGGTGTGTCTCACTCTGGAGAGTGTGCAGACAGAGGCCTGGTGAGGCTCTGTCAGTGTGGTCTCAGCTAGGCAAGGCTGAGGGGCCACGAGGCTATGCAATAGCCTGGACTTTGGGGGACTCAGCGACACCCAGGAACAAGCATTGAAAGGTCAGAGTCAGGAGGACTGCTAGACCACAACCCCCTCCAAAGGTACTGCATTTGTTACAGCCTGAGGGCTGGTGGACTGTATGTCTGGGGTAAGCCGCACCTGGTTCCATGTGTGAACGCTATCGTATAGCCGAGTTAGGGATACGATGTTTATTATGTTTAGGTAGAGCCCAGACGGGCAGGCTTTTGTTTTATGCCATGTTGTGTATGAAGAGTGTAAAATAAATTGCACTGTTTGGACCTGAAACCCAGTGGTTATGAAGATCCTTGTGAGAATGACCCCCGAATAAGAGGCGATCCCTTACAGTATATATATTTATAACCATTGATCTATAAATATATATAGATATAGCATATTATTAGACTTGTATAATTGTATTGTGTAATAAATATTTTATTATTCATAATACCGTGCATAGTGTTTTTAGTGACCGCCGTAGTATAGCGGTAGTAAGTCACACGTAGGTTAGTTCAATGGAGTGTATAGGCAACAGAGGTAGTTAGTTAGTTAGGCAATTAGCTGGCTAACATAGTTAGTTATCATTTAGGCATAATTAGACGGAGTCATCACTAGATGACTCACGCCTATTTATGAATATTAATTATTGAGATTACCCTAAATATCAATAATTAATATTTCCCTTAACAGTATGCATGTGTACTGTGTTTATATATGTTTGCAATATGGATATATACTGTATGTAATGTGTATAAATGTGTGTTGAGCATGAATATTCGAATAGGGAATTTTTATCGCGAATATCGCCACTTTGAGAATTCGCGAATATTTAGAATATAGTGCTATATATTCGTTATATATAATATTCGGCATTTTTTTTCCATCTGAACACATGATTCCTCTCTGCTTCTTGCTTGTGGGCCAATGAGAAGGAAGCAATGTCAAAGTCACAACAATACTTAGTGCACCAATCAGTAATCTGTAGTCAGACCTGCTAAAATGTGAAGTTGCACATAGTGCGAAAAAAAATATTATAATCACTGACGATTAGGGCAATCGCGAATATATTGGAGCACTTGACTCTATCTGCATATAAAGCTATTCTAATGTTCTGCCGTGCCAACCATTTTCTCCAGTCTCAGGAAACTTATACCAGCTTGAAAAATTTTGCCAAAGCGACCTACGCCTGTATTTCGCGTTACGAATTCGCATTACGCGATTTTTACATTGGCAATTTTTCGCATTTAATAAAATAATCTTGTATTCTCGAAATTCGTGAATATATGACGAATATTCTACAAAATATTCAAATTGCAAATTCGAATATAGCCCCTGCCGCTCATCACTAGTGAAAAAAAAAAGGTACAACTACACTGTGACGCACAACATTTTTTTGTAATAATAGTCTATGGTGCTGCACTGCGACATGTGGCGACTGCGACCAGACAGTCGCACAAAAATCCAATTTGTATGGATATTTGTGCAACTGTTTTGTCGCAGTTGCAGCATGTTGCATGTCGCTTTACAACACCATGGACTATTATTACAAAAAATGTTGCTCCACATTACTGAGACACATGTCGCCTTGTAGCCCTACACTAATTCTTGCAGGAAACATAATTTGTAGATTAGTTATTGTTGAAGGGGTTGTCACTCCATAAGAACATATCACCTATCCATAGTATAGGTGGAAAGTATCTGATCAGTGGGAGTCCAAGCGCCAGAGTCCCTAATGATCACCAGTGATGAGCGGCAGGGGCAATATTCGAATTTGCAATATTCCAGAATTCGTGATCTCCAGCCATTATTTTCTTGATTGCAAAACTCGGCAATCGGAAAATTCGCTATAAAATTTGCGATATGAAAGTCAAAGATATTGCAGCCTTCTCATTGGCCCACAAGCAAGAAGCAGTAAGGGATCATTGGTACTGATGAAAAAAAAATCTAGAATATTCGCAATTACGAAGATATAGCACTACATTCTATTCTATTCGCGATTAGAATATTCGCGATCATCACTAATGATCACTATAATAGAGGCCCTGAGTCCCCAGAGTAAATGGTCCTGTGGCAACACATGCATTCTGCTGCTCTGTACAGTGTTTGGCTATCTCCCATAGAGATTAATTGGACAGCAGCAAACATAGTCAGGTCCATAAATATTGGGACATCGACACAATTCTAACATTTTTGGCTCTATACACCACCACAATGGATTTGAAATGAAACAAACAAGATGTGCTTTAACTGCAGACTGACAGCTTTAATTTGAGGGAATTTACATCCAAATCAGGTGAACTGTGTAGGAATTACAACAGTTTGCATATGTGCCTCCCACTTGTTAAGGGACCAAAAGTAATGGGACAATTGGCTTCTCTGGTGTTCTATGGCCAGGTGTGTGTTATTCCCTAATTTTCCCAATTACAATGAGCAGATAAAAGGTCCAGAGTTCATTTCAAGTGTGCTATTTGCATTTGGAATCTGTTGCTGTCAACTCTCAAGATGAGATCCAAAGAGCTGTCACTATCAGTGAAGCAAGCCATCATTAGGCTGAAAAAACTAAACAAACCCATCAGAGAGATAGCAAAAACATTAGGCGTGGCTAAAACAACTGTTTGGAACATTCTTAAAAAGAAGGAACGCATCGTTGAGCTCAGCAACACCAAAAACCCAGAAGACAAGGGAAAACAACTGTGGTGGATGACCAAAGAATTCTTTCCTTGGTGAAGAAAACACCCTTCACAACAGTTGGCCAGATCAAGAACACTCTCCAGGAGGTAGGTGTATGTGTGTCAAAGTCAACAATCAAGAGAAGACTTCACCAGAGTGAATGCAGATGGTTCACCACAAGATGTAAACCATTGGTGAGCCTCAAAAACAGGAAGGCCAGATTAGAGTTTGCCAAACGACATCTAAAAAAAACTTTTCTGGAACAACAACAACAGTTCTGGAACAACAACCTATGGACAGATGAGACCAAGATCAACTTGTACAAGAGTGATGGGAAGAGAAGAGTATGGAGAAGGAAAGGAACTGCTCATGATCCTAAGCATACCACCTCATCAGTGAAGCATTATGGTGGTAGTGTCATGGCGTGGGCATCTATGGCTGCCAATGGAACTGGTTCTCTTGTATTTATTGAAGATGTGACTGCTGACAAAAGCAGCAGGACAAATTCTGAAGTGTTTCGGGAAATATTATCTGCTCATATTCAGCCAAATGCTTCAGAACTCATTGGACGGCGCTTCACAGTGCAGATGGATAATGATCCAAAGCATACTGCAAAAGCAACCAAAGAGTTTTTTAAGGGAAAGAAGTGGAATGTTATGCAATGGCCAAGTCAATCACCTGACCTGAATCCGATTGAGCATGCATTTCACTTGCTGAAGACAAAACTGAGGAAAAAATGCCCCAAGAACAAGCAGGAACTGAAGACATATCCAGTAGAGGCCTGGCAGAGCATTACCAGGGATAAAACCCAGTGTTTGGTGATGTCTATGCGTTCCAGACTTCAGGCTGTAATTGACTGCAAAGGATTTGCAACCAAGTATTAAAAAGTGAAAGTTTGATTTATGATTATTATTATTATGTCCCATTACTTTTGGTCCCTAACAAGTGGGAGGCACATATGCAAACTGTTGTTATTCCTACACCGTTCACCTGATTTGGATGTAAATACCCTCAAATTAAAGCTTACAGTCTGCAGTTAAAGCACATCTTCTTCGTTTTATTTCAAATCCATTGTGGTGGTGTATAGAGCCAAAAATTTTAGAATTGTGTCGATGTCCCAATATTTATGGACCTGACTGTATGTACCTGTCACTCCATTCAGGGCCATATTAAAAGTTTCAAGAATATGTGACAATCCATGTATTGAGGACTTCAACAAACGTGAGGTACTCCTTTACCACTTACAGAAAGACATTTAGTAAGACTCATACACTTCCTCAGAGTATACCAGGAGGAGGTTTCAGTGCAGTGTGTACCATACTATAAATGATATCTACATGCATACCTACTTACAAAGGCAGTGCAAAGGCCTTATTTTTATAATCCCTAAACAGAAGTTTACTGAAAAGATATAGAATTAGATCCAAGTTTAACACATACATACAGTAACAGAACCAAGCTCAGTACATAAATATAGCACCAGAACTAAGGTCACTACATAAGTACAAGCTCGGTCCATAAATACAGCACCACAACCAATTTCATAATGTAAATTCAGTACCAGAAACAATCTAACATAAATCCAACACCAGAGCCAAGCACATAACATAAACACAGCACCATAACTAAATTTATAACATAAATCCAGCACCAGAACCATGCACAGTTCAATGCAATTACAAAGTAAGATTAACCATTATATTAGGTGTTTCAGACACTAGATTTGCATCACACACCAAAACTTTTTTCTGGAGAGTTTGCTGCTAAAGTCTTTGCCTTTTGACACAAATACCTACACTTTATACAAAAACAAAATAATCAACATGCCCCACACTTTGCTCCTATATATTATATTGCAACATACACAATGCCCTTGGAATATACAGTGAAGAACAGAAGTATTTTAACACCCTGACATTTTTCAAGTTCTCCCACTTAGAAATCATGGAGGGGTCTGAAATTCACATTGTAGGTGCATTCCCACTCTGAGAGACAGAATTAAAAAAATAAATAAATCAGGAAATCACATTGTATGATTTTTAAATAATGTATCTGTCTTGCACTGCTGAACATAAGTATTTGAACACCTGAGAAACAGCAAGAATTCTGGCTCTCAAAGACCTGTTACTGTGCCTTTAAAAAGTCCACCTCTACTCCACTCATTAATCTAACTGGGCTCTTTAAAGACACCTCTCCACCCCACAGTCAGTCAGATGCCAACTACTACCATGGGCAAGACCAAAGAGCTGTCAAAAGACACCAGAGACAAAATTGTGGACCTCCACAATGCTGGAAAGAGCTACTGGGCAATTGCCAAGCAGTTTGGTGAAAATAGATCAACTGTTGGAGCAATTGTTAGAAAATGGAAGAGGCTAATAACGACTGTCAGTCTCCCTCGGACTGGGGCTCCATGCAAGATCTCATCTCGTGGGGTATCACTGATGACAAGAAAGGTGAGGTATCAGCCCAGAACTACAAAGGAGGAGCTGGTCAATGACATGAAGAGAGCTGGGACCACAGTTTCAAAGGTCACTGTTGGTAGAACACTATGCCGTCATGGTTTCAAATCATGCATTGCACGGAAGGTTCCCCTGCTCAAGTCATAACATGTCCAGGCCCATCTGAAGTTTGCCAATGACCATCTGGATGATCCAGAGGAGTAATGGGAGAAAAAGTAATGTGGTCAGATGAGACCAAAGTAGAACTTTTTGGTCTAAACTTCACACGTCGTGTTTGGAAGAAAAAGAAGGATGAGTTGCATCCCAAGAACACCATCCCTACTGTGAAGCATGGGGGTGGTAACTTCATGCTTTGGGGGTGCTTTTCTGCGAAGGGGACATAATGACAGCACTGTATTAAGGAGAGGATGAATGGGGCCATTTATTGTGAGATTTTGAGCAACAACCTCCTTCCCTCAGTCAGACCATTGAAGATGGGTTGTGGCTTGGTCTTCCAACATGACAACGACCTGAAACACACAGCCAGGATAACAAGGAGTGGCTCCGTAATAAGCATATCAAGGTTCTGGAGTGGCCTAGCCAGTCTCCAGACCTAAATCCAATAGAACCTCTTTGGAGGGAGCTGAAACTCCATATTGCTCAGTGACAGCCCCGAAACCTGACAGATCTAGAGGAGATCTGTGTGGAGAAGTGGGCCAAAATCCCTATTGCAGTCTGTGCAAACCTGGTCAAGAATGAAACATGAAACGGCGCCCCCCCTCCCCAGTGCCAATTTCTTAACCTAACCCCTTTGCCACAATGAAAGCGCTCATTGCCCATGGCCCTTCCGTGGGCCCTATGACAGAATGGGGAGAGGGGGCAGCAGCAGCAATGCTGTGTTAACACCACTGTTCATGTTTCCGCTCTTCTGATCCGTCAGAAGAACAGAAAACAATAACAAAACGAAAACCATCCTGTATTTTGAGCATTCATAAAACCTCTTTTTGATGGTCAGTATTTCATCAGTGTTTTGCATAACTATTTGATCAGTGATTGTAACTGAGATAAAATGTAATGGAATTATTTGCATCTAATCTTTGTTTTGGACCCACTCCTGCTTTTTGCTTATGAATTCTGATCAAATACTGATGTAAAATACTGACGAAACAATGACTAAACGAATGCATTAGCTACGCCTACGATGAATTTGGGTCGAGTCTGTGCAGTGATTTGTGTGGTTCATTCCAATTACCAAAGATACTCCTCTCATATGGCAATAATCCAGCTGCCATGTTTGATTCATCCAGCAAGTTCGGCCTATCTGGTTTTAACCCTATGGGCTCATGCACCTGACCGTATGTATTTTGAGGTCCGCAAAAAAAACGGATGACATCCGTGTGCATTCCGTATTTTGCGGAACGGAACAGCTGGCCCCTAATTGAACAGTACTATCCTTGTCCGTAATATGGACATATGGAAACGGAATGTACACGGAGAAAGTTCATTTTTTTTTTTTGCGAACCAATTGAAGTGAATGGTTCCGCATAAGATCCTCAAAAAAAATCGGAACGGACACGGAAAGAAAATACGTTTGTGTGCATGAGCCCTAAGGCCTCTTGCACACGAACGTATTTTCTTTCCGTGTCCGTTCCGTGTTTTTTTTGCGGACCGTATGCAGAACCATTCACTTCAATTGGTTCGAAAAAAAACCTGAAGTTTCTCCGTGTGCATTCCGTTTCCATATGTCCGTATTTCCGTTCCGCAAAAAAATAGAACATGTCCTATTATTGTCTGCATTACCGACAAGGATAGTAGTACTGTTCTACGAAGGGCCAGCTGTTACGTTCCGCAAAATACGGAATGCACACGGATGGTTTTTTTTGCGGACCGCAAAATACATATGGTCGTGTGCAAGGGGCCTAATACAGTACATGTTGAAAGCAAAATACCATTCATAGGATGGAGGGATCATAGTATGGGAGGGATCCCAGACCTTATGGAGGGATCCACATGAGCTAAAATTTTGTTGCACTGCACAGTGATGTACAATTTGTTTAAAATTCCGTTAAACGGATGGCAAAAATGTGATGTGAACCCAGCCAAATAGTGCTACACACCCTGCCATCTAAAAATAATATTTACTACTCACACCGTGGCCACTGGATAAAATGGTGTCAGGCTGTTTCCACTGAATATCACATTGTCATATGAAGTGCCAACCATAGAACCGGTGCTGCTAACACTCCCCCTCCAAATACAATCTCACTGCCGCACAGTGCCCCATAATATTGTTGCCATAGATACTTCCCTTGCAGAAAAGCACAGTGCCACACAGAGATAGTGCCCCCCCCCCCCCCACCAAATATGCAGCTCACATATTATATACTAAAGATCCAGAAGGAATAGTGTAATAAAAGACCTCTAAAGGTTAGAATCAGAGAAGAGGTATGCTCTCTGGTTTGATGGAAAGATTAATTATATGTAGAGATGAGCGAATCGAAATGAAATTCTATCCGAATTACAGTATAAATTCGATTTGCCACAAAGCCAAATTTCCTTGTGCTTCGTGGTAGCGAATAGATTTAACCTGAAAAAGTTTAAAAAAAAAACAAAAAAAATCATACTTACCTCTTCCATTTGCGCATAATGGGTCTGCCGTCGCCATCTTGAAATCCCGAAATCCCGTGCGTGATGAAGTATAACGTCACCACATGGCCCACATGGTATGTATGATTTATTTTTTTCTGTTAATTTTAAACTGTATCAGATGTTTGCAATCATGTATAAACGTGGCATCGGAGGGGTACAATGATGGGGACCAGTGCTATTGCAGCTCCCGGTCATTGCACCCGCTACTTATAAAAAATTCATCACAAAGCGATTTTTGGGGAAAATTCTGCAAGACAGCCAAATCAAATTTTCCAAAAGTTCGCTCATCTCTAATTATATGCACATAAATCCATGTATTTTCATTGTTCTGCTACTATAATAAAGCAGAATAATGGAAATAGAAATGCCAGTGAGAACCTAGCTTTTCGTCTCCCCTGGGATCATGTACAGTCGTGTTCTTCCTGCAGCCTGTCGGCACATCTCCACTGTCCCTCCATCTCCTCCTCCATCCTGGTCAGCTAAGGGCGGTGGGAAGGCCTACTTCCATCTGGAATATCTTAGGCTATATAGCAGGTCTTGGTTTAAACCTAAATCTAAGGCAGACTTTGCAATGTCCTTAGTGAACGATACATTTTAAGAAAGGGATTGGGGTGCATAGATAAAGTCTTGGACTGACAATGTTCTGTGCCGAGAAGTGACTTTATACTAGGAGGCAAACTACCTGAGAGACCCAAGACTCTACAGAAAATAGCAAAAAGCTTCCTAAAAGCAGGCTATGAGAATGTGCTCACACAATTCACACATTTTATGTAAACGGTATTACACATTGTACACTTAATACACAATTTTATACCAACACCTATGATAAACCAGAAGGGCAAAACTGGTCAGGTTTGCATGGATATGTTTTTCAAGATATAGTAATATTTTTATGGAAACCTAGTAACAACAATGATAGTGCATGATTTTACCTCCACCTCACCAATTTTGCATAGTGTGCTGGTTTAATTTTTTTATGTTGCTTAAAGGGTTTGTCACCAGATTTAACCCTATTAAGCTAGCTGACATGAGCGATGTGCTAATGTCAGCTTAACCTAACTAGCCTATTCCTACTTTTATCCCTGCCCCCGTTACGCCTGAAATCGAACTTTTATAATATGTTAATTAGCCTCTAGGAGCAAGGGGGGGGGGGGCATTGTTCCTGCTCCTAGAGGCTTAGTTCTCCCACCTTTGTCGCCTCCCTCCAAGTCCTGATTGACAGGGCCAGGCAGCGCTCGCATCTGTCTGCCAGCCCTGTGCTCTGGTGAAAACTTGCGCCGTGCAGTATTTGGCGCAGACGCGGAGAGGAAGCTGGGGAGCAGGAACAACGCCCCCCCTCCCCGCTCCTAGAGGCTAATTAGCATATTATAAAAGTTCGATTTCTGGCGTAACGGGGGTATAGATAAAAGTAGGAATAGGCTAGTTAGGTTTAGCTGACATTAGCACATCACTCATGTCAGCTAGCTTAATAGGGTTAAATCTGGTGACAGAAACCCTTTAATACATTGGTGATAAGCGTGGTGCATTCCTCTAAATCTGAGGCAGAGGAACTAGATCAAATCAGTAGATTGTGGTGGGTGTAGCAATCGGATCAGGAGCAGCATGGAATGAGATTACAAGCCTGTCAAGGTACTTAACCAGGACTGACTCACCAGACTGCTAGAAGAGGATCAGGTGAGAAGTAGTTGACATTAAAATGCATGTTTAAATTCCAGGACTACATTATAATGGCTTGTGCACAAGAGAAGTTTGGCCCCCTGCGACAAGTTGTTGGCAGTGTACTGTAGCGTATTAGTGCTCACGGAGTTTGGAGGGTGCAGGGACAATGACACAGGTGCTCCAATGTGCATGGGTATGTTTTACTTTGCACCCACCCATGAAAAGCTATATTACAAAGTTGAGATTTGCTCTCTCACCTTTATGGTTAAGAGGACAAGGCCCTCCTCATTCAGATTTCAAAGCAATATATTTCTCTCGACCCTGCTCAACATATCCCCAAAGACTATAAATCCAAGATTGTACATTAGGGTTACAGAAGTAAGGATGGAACATTTTACAGGTCTCATAGTATATATACTGGACCAGCTTGAGGCTATTTGGTTTTAATGGAATAATACTCTCTGCTGTATGGTCTTTAGACCTGATGTCTGTGGTTGCTAAATTTTTAAAAGTAGGCATGGTTTAGCTGGGAGGGGGGGAAGGGGGGGCACTGACTGCCCCGGTCATACTTAAGGTATATAAATTTAAGTGAATAAGAAAGATGAATCCACTATCTAGTATCATATAAAATCTTCAAGTTTTATTGAATCCTCTTAAAAGCCATGTAATACACAACAGCTCATAGCAGTCATAAATTTGCTTTTGCTTTGCAGAAATACCAAAAGACGTGCGAAAAGTATTAAGAGACGCGCACCTCTAAAAGATTTGGTACATTGTCGTCGTCCCCCCCCGTTGAGTTTATTCTTTCATATTTGATCGATTGACTGGTTTGCTTCTTATTGCACTCTTTCTGGACTTTTTTATGTTTGTACAAAGTGTACTATTTCACCTAGTTTTGGATAATTCTTATCTTTGGATAATTCCATTATTTCGGCTAGGTTCACATCTGTGGCAGGGCTGCCGGTAGGAAACGTCTGTCACAAATTCTGGCAAAAAAGCAACACAAAATACCATTATATGCAGCAGTCTGTTTTCCTGTTCTTATACCAGAACAGAAAAAATAGAATTTTACTGCAGATGTGAACCTAGCCGTATCTTACTTTCCAATCTATTGTGTGTCTGTTAGCTCATAGAAATAATTACTTCTTGGTTTACTATACTGTTAGTCATGAACAGTGTCATGAACTCACGCGGTGGTGCTCCCGTGGCAGGTCCTGTCACTCCATGGCAACACTGCTGGCATCATTGTGTTGCTGTAGCAGCAAGCCCAATGATATGGCAGCTGCTCAGCCCATCAGGGAGCAGAGGCGTCAAACCCTCCAGGTACGGTGCCGGTGTCATGTGCTCTCTGCCAGAGGGAGATTTAAACAGGCAGCTGCTTGTGATTGGTTTTCTTAGCCTTACTAAAGTTTATTTGATACCTGGTTCTCTGACTTGCGGATAGTTCCTGACTTTGCACCTGACTAACGTTTATTGCATGACATGATCTCCTGCCTCTAACCCCATCTGGTATTTGACTCTGTGTTTATATTTTGTCTTGGTTCTGACGTATCTCTCTGGTTAGGACTCTGGCCTGATTTGACTTTGCTTTTGGATTCTGATTCAGTCCTGGTTTTGCCTGTCTGTCATTATTTTCACCTTTTGTATGTTCCCTGATAGGGCCCAGCACCTACTCAGGAAGGGACTGTCATCCAGTTGTAGGCCGTCACTTCAGGACGGATCCCACAAGTCGTTAGGGATAGTGATGTGGGTGAGTTCAGGGCTTCACCATTCCCTACCATGACACACAGCGTTTTAACTCCAGCTCCAAAACTGCTTAGAAATTCCCCTTTTGATGCAAACTTGTAAGTACTGAGCTGCAATATCTTGCCCCCAGCTACAGTAGCAGTATGCGCTCAAAAAGCAGAGAATGTGCTGGATTTGATGCAGATTTATGGTGCGGATTCTGTACTGACAATATGCAACAACTAAGGCTACTTTAACACTAGCGTTTTTTGCGGATCCGTCATGGATCTGCAAAAACGCTTCAGTTACAATAATACAACCGCATGCATACGCCATAAACGTATCCGGTTGTATTATGTCTTCTATAGCCATGACGGATCTGTCTTGAACACCATTGAAAGTCAATGGGGGACAGATCCAATTTCTATTGTGCCAGATTGTGTCATAGAAAATGGATCCGTCCCCATTGACTTACATTGTGTACCAGGTTGGATCCGTTTGGCTCCATTTCGTCAGGCGGACAGCCTGGTGTCCGCCTCCAGAGCGGAATGGTGACTCATCGGAGGCAAACTGATGCGTTCTGAGCGGATCCTTTTCCATCCAGAATGCATTAGGGCAAAACTGATCCTTTTTGGACCACTTATGAGAGCCCTGAACGGATCTCACAAACAGAAAGCCAAAACGCGAGTGTGAAAGTAGCCTTAACATTACAATACATGTGAGTAATGTTCATAGCAGCACATAACTTTCATTACTTCATTATACACAAGTGACTGCAGCATTGTAGACTTTACAGAAGTTTACCGAGGTTAATCAAACTCACCATTTGGTGCATTGCTACACAGAGTTTTATTGATGACTTGCTTAGGGAACAGGAGAGCTTCATTAAGACCAAAACCTAGAAAAAAAAAATATAGAGCAAAATAAATTATTCAAATTATATGATGAATTATACCTTTGGATTGCACATAAAATGGCTACATCAGCTAAATTTAAGAAACATACAGAGTTTGCAAGTAATGGTAAGTTAAGCAGGCCTGGGCCAACTTTTATAAGGCTGTGCTATTTTTCAAACAACCCTCCCATGCTTAGTATAATAGTTTTAATTGTACATTTAAATCTGCTTACTTATATTATTGAATCCACTAAACTGGAGGGTTGAAGGGTGGAATGAGTGACAAGAAGCCTGTGGAGACACTGCATAATGAGTGACCTGATTTGCCTTCGGTAAACCCATAGGTGAGAGGTGCCATCACGATATAACCTCACAAATCCATGATAATGTTAGTTGGGAGCATATCTTATGCTGACACAGGAAATCATTGCCACTTTCGAGTCGTTTTTAGGAATAACCTATTATAGCCATGGGAAGGGACATCTTGAAGCAGTGTGGACTGTGCAAGTTGTCAGTTCTGGGGAGTCTACTGGGGACTGTGAGAGATCTCAACCAAGAGGAGCCAAGGAAGCATGGATTGTAGGAGGCTTCAACTGGGGGAAAGTGTTATAGCTGGGAATGGGAGGTGCTGTGTCAAACAGCAGTCTGAGGAGGAATTTTCCGTCCTACAACACAGTAAGCTGAACTGGAGTTAGAGAGGGGTTGACTGGACAGAAGGCTCCTAGGAACAGAGCCAAGCATGTATTGTTTCTCTCCTCCTGTTTAACAGATAACAAGGGGACGGTGTGAAGACAACACTGATCTATGGTCTCTGTGAAGCTAACAATACAGACAAGTCAAAGAGGTATTCCTATCTGGGCATTTTTGGCATATCAATAGAATATACCATAAAAGTCATATAGGTGCAGGTCCCACCTCTAGAACCCACTTCTAACCCAAGAACTGAGCTCCAAAGTTAATGAAGAGCAATCCCCACATGTGGACTTGTTATTCATTCACTGCTATGAAACTCTGAATACAGCCAAGTGCACTATGGGGCATCTGAAATAGCCAAGCTTGTGTGTTTGTCTATTTTCAAACGTCCTGTAGCGGTAAATGGAGGGGAATTCTGCACATGTGCCGCATGCTCTCTGGTTCACAGCAGGGACCCATACAGGAGTGGGTCCCATAGGTGGGTCCTGCATCTATCAGACGTTTATGGCATAGCCTATCCATATGCCATAAATGTCCAACGGGACAACCCCTTTAAGTTCCAAAATGTTCCAGTGTTCTGTGAACAGTAACCACCAAGGGGGCCACTTTGTGGCATATATCTGTTGCAGATTCAGTTGCAAAGGGGATTTGCTGCCGAATCTGCAACTTATTCCCTTCCACACCACCTACGCAAGTTCTAAAAAAGCGGGAGTGACGTACATAACTTAGGCACATCAAGCGCCAACACAAAGGTATTAAAACCAGCGCCCAAAACACGGTCTTAATAAATGACCCCTCAAGTGTGTGTAACTATCAAGTTTCTATGCCAAAAGTGTGAAATGAAACTAAAAAAAGCAAGTAAAATCTCCTATTTAAGGCCTCTTTCACACGACCGTTTTATTTTTCCGTTTACGGGCCGTTTTTTGCGTTCCGTATACGGAACCATTCATTTCAATGGTTCCGCTAAAAAAATGAATGTACTCCGTATGCATTCCATTTCCGTTTTTCCGTTCCGTTGAAAGATAGAACATGTCCTATTATTGCCCGCAATTCACGTTCCGTGGCTCCATTCAAGTCAATGGGTCTGCAAAAAAAACGGAACACATACGGAAATGCATCCATATCCGTTCCGTTTTTGCAAAACCATCTATTGAAAATGTTATGCCCAGACCAATTTATTTATTATGTAATTACTGTATGCTGTATATACTATACGGAAAAACGGAAAGGAAAAACGAAACAGAAACACAATGGAAAGAAAAAACGGAACAACGGATCTGTGAAAAACGGACCGCAAAACACTGAAAAAGTCATACAGTCGTGTGAAAGAGGCCTAACCAAAACAGTCTGATACTGTTTAAAATGTAACCCTCTATAATAATCTTACAAATTACCTACACTGTTGTTCCAGCTACATAGAAGAGTTCATATTTATAGAGCAAATAAATAAAGTTGCCCAACCAGCGAGAGGTAATGGATATCACTAGCCAGCTACCACAATAATGGATATATACAGGAAGAAGAGGTAGCGTATTATATGACTTAACGTTTAATAAATATTCAGATAAAAAGTACAGACATAACACATAATATCAAAAAAGTGTGCACACCACAAACGTGTCACAAACAACATAATTACCAAATATAGACAATCACCATGGGAAATCACAGTAGTATGGTTACACTCATGTGAACAAGGTAACACAATACCCCAACACAGGTATAAATTCCACAGAAAATAATAAACGGCAACAGTCTTACCGGTGGGTGACGGACATCTGGGTGTAGTGGCGCAGTCCCAGAAGCCAGTGTTACTTGTGGGGCAGGGTCCAGATGAGACTCACTGTCCCTAAAAATCCCTACCAGGCCTATAGAGCCCTATGGCCCGGCTAGGGGCCGCATGTCCAGGAGCTAACCCTACAATATTGGACGCCCTAGACAACCCTACCTGGGGGTACACAGCGATTTAATTCCCTGTGGTGCGATAGATCCCTAAGCGTTTCGTCACCAAACTAAACCCCCCGGACTCATCAGGGGATCAAGGGCTAGCAATGGATGGGAGGGAGTGTGTCCTCATTGATTGGTGTCACATACACACAATCCCCATTCTACTAAGTAAAATATTGGAGCAATAACCGAAGACCAAGAGGGGACCTAATAAGGGCTGTTGGACAGCGTGTGGCTAATAGGAAACAGACCCTAATCCCTGGTAATGGGGTCCATTGGTCCTGGTGACTGCAAGAAGGGGCAACGTATGGCGCTTCCCTATGCACGTGTGGCGGCAGTCGGCTTGTATCGCCGTCCACAATTGAAATTTGCGTACTGACACGGGCGCGCCCCGTGAGTTATGGTGACGTCATTATCCCATCACAGACAGCCGGAGAGGGCGTGTGTGGGGGCGCGGCTATCGCTGACGCGCTAGTGGTGCCGTGTTGAAGGCGGCTAATCAGCGCGTCACTGGATGAAGGGGCGGTTACTCCAACAGGAGTGTGCGCATCCCATCGGGCATGGAGGAGACTTAGAGAGGCCGGCTACACTTACAGGCGGCGACGAGCCTTATACATACAGAGACTAGAGAAATGTTATTAACAAGGTGTGACATATTTATTAATGCGCTGATGGTGCCAAGTTAGCGGCAGCAAATCAGTGCATCGCGTTCCATAGAACATAGAAAAAGCTTTGGGTCGCCGGCTTCACTTCATAGGCGGCGGCGAACACAGATAATGCAACTAAAAAGATAATGATTCCAAGCTGTGCTATATGCAAAACACAGATACGATAGATGTAGCAATTAAATGAAACAGCCAAAACTCAACTGTTCATTGAGTCCATTTGGGCAGGGGGTATTCAACTTGTATATCCACCAGGTCTCCCTCTGGAGGATACATTTGTCCCAGTCCCCTCCCCTAGGGGGTCTGGTGATTACTTCAATGCCCTTGAATTTAAGGACACTCGTCAGACCATGGTGGCATTCGTTCACATGCCTTGCCACAGATGTGTCCCTTTTGTTCCGGACATCGTTCAAGTGTTCCCCAATACGGCGGCAAAACTCTCTTTTCGTTTTGCCAACATATTGGGCACCACAGTCGCAAGTGATTAGGTACACCACTCCTGACGTGCGACAGTTGATAAAGCCATTTATGTGATGATTGTACCCATTGTCACGATTAGCAAAAGATTTGCCAATTTGTACATAGTTGCAAAAACTGCAACTGCCACATCTATAGCAGCCCCTCACAGAATCACCCAGCCAAGTTTTGTGGCTGGATGCTCCGGCGAAGTGGCTATGCACCAGACGGTCTCTCAAATTCCTACCCCTCCTATACGTAATGGAGGGGTAGGGCTTAAGGGCATCACCCAGATCCGGGTCCATTAGGAGAGTCTCCCAATGTTTGGAGATAATACTGCGGACTTGACCAGCCGCCGTGTCAAATGTACCTATCACTCTCATGGTGTTCGTGGTCCTCCTCTCTGGGTGATTGGTAGCATGGAGCAAGTCTGTACGTTCTCGAGCTAATGCTTTCTGAAAAGCAATACGCAGAACCTTGTCTGGGTAGCCCCGCTCACGGAACCTTCTGCGTAGGTCACCTGCCTGGTTGATAAATTCTGCATCATTCGAGCAATTGCGTCTAAGACGCAGGTATTGCCCTGTGGGGATACCCCGTTTCAACAAGGAATTAGTAGATGTTGGTTTGCGATAGATACAGGTCTCAATTTGCCCTGATGAGCCCTTATGGATTAAGATGTCTAAAAATGGCAGGTGATCTTTCTCAATGACTGATGTAAATCTCAGGTTTATCAAGTTGTTGTTGAGATCAGCCACGAACTCCTGGAAAGACCGTTCTGGCCCACTCCAGATGACAAAAATGTCATCGATGAAGCGTGACCACAATACTAGATTGGTGAGACCCGTCATCGGGGGATCACCAAATAACATGGTTTCTTCCCACCAGCCCAGGAGCAGATTTACCTTGTTCACATGGGTGTAACCATACTACTGTGGTTTCCCATGGTGATTGTCTATGTTTGGTAGTTATGTTGTTTGTGGTGTGCACACTTTTTTGATATTATGTGTTATGTCCGTACTTTTTATCTGAATATTTATTAAACGTTAAGTCTTATAATACGCTACCTCTTCTTCCTGTATATAATGTGCTCTCAGACACAAAAGTAATACAAATAATAGCAAATCATGGCATAAAACACATGCATAGCTACAGACAGACATAAACGACACACACATTTTCTAAATCCTGACAAAAATCCTTTAAATTCTGCAGCCAGTATTTGTCTTTTACTCAAATTGACTGGAAAAAAAAAATCCACAGCATTTTTATTATTGGCACAGGGTGTCTGCAGTTTCATGCTTATCAAGTACAGCAAGGACAAGCCTAATTGGATTGAGCGCTATTGAAGCCAACTCATCTGTGTGGCAGCGACCAAGGACAAACTTACATTCACATTGATTGCTCTATGATCCTGTATCTGCTTGCAGAAGCAGAATTTCAACACAATGGTATAAAAAATATTAAACTTTATTTAATCATATTTATATTAACCAACAGGAAGTTGGAAAAAAAATGCATGCCCATGCAAACTGGTGTCAAATGTATTTTATTTAATGATTTATTTTACGCACTTATATAGCGCTACTATATTCCGCAGCGCTTTACAGATGTTAGTATCAATCTGTTCACAATGGAGCTCACAATCTAAGGTCCCTATCAGTATGTCTGTGGGAGGAAACCGGAGTACCCAGAGGAAATCCACACAAGCATAGGGGGAAAATACAAACTCCATGCAGATGTTGTCCTTGGTTGGATTTGAACCTAGGACCCCAGCGCTGCAAGGCACCAGTGCTAACTACCGAGCAACCGTGCTGCCCAAATGGAAGCCACAAAACTGAACCAAGAACACCACACCTTCTATGACAATTAGAAAAAAAATGGTGTGTGTGATTAGATACATTTGTTGCAAAATTAACTAAAGAAACCGAAGTACAAGAAATTAAAGGGTTGTCCAGCCTTTTTTAAGTGATGGCCTATTACCTCTATTCATTGGCCTCCATGTTTCAATCTTGGCTTATTCTATCCATCTTAAAGGGGTTGTCCAGCCTTTGTTAAGTGATGCTTCACTAGCTGATTAGCAGTGATCAGGCACCTTACACATCCTACCAATCAGTTCTTCTGTCTAGCTCCATTGCCAGAACTTGTCACTGGAACTACACTGCAACACCGCAATGGGCAGCTCTTGTCACCACAGTGCTTCTACCACTGAAGTTACTGGGAGCAATGCTGAAGTGAAAAGCACTGTACATGACAATGTTGACAGTAGCTCAGGTGCCGACTTCTGGCAATGGAGCTTCACAGAACAGCTGATCGGCGGGGCTACAAGGTGCCGAACCCCTGTTGTTCAGCTAGTAATGGCCTATCCTGAGGATAGGTCATCATTTAAAAAAGGCTAAACAACCCCTTTAAGATTGACACAAAATACCATGAAGGCCAATGAGTTAGTACAGAGGCCTTTTTAGCCTGACATAATTGTATATTATATGGATTAAAGGAAAAATTTCATGCCAACATACCCTTTTATCTTATGGCATAACTGTTGATTTATTAAGGAAACTCCATTTTTGCCGTGAAAATATTGGTTTGATTAAAAACTAGGTAATTTTTAAAGTTAAAGCAGTTGTGCCACCTTTAATGTTATTTTCTTTTTACAATTCAGCATGAAAATTGAGTTACTTTTGTAATATATTTTCTGTTAAAAAATACCCCATTTATTACATGCTATCCATACTTCATTATAATGTCTACATGCTAAAAATCCCCCATTCGTTAGATACTATCCACACTTCATTATAATGTCTACTAGTGTTGGGCGCGAATATTCGAATCGCGAATATCAATCGTGAATATCTCGGCACTTCGAGAATTCGGGAATATTTAGAATATAGTCATATATATTCGTAATTTTTTATATTCTAGATTTTTTTTTCATCAGTAACCTCCCTTCTTGCTTGTGGGCCAATGAGAAGGCTGCAATGTCTTTGTCTGAGCTTAGCAACATCCCTAGCAACCAATAGGAAAGTTGCCTACCCCTTACTATATAAGAACCTCCCCAGCAGCCCTTGTATGCAGTATTTTGCAGATCTGAGAGAGACAGCAGTGTCATTGCTGTGCTCTCTGCTTTCCTGTGTCATTACATTAGATAGTTAGTTAGCTTATATATATACAGTATAGACCAAAAGTTTGGACACACCTTCTCATTCAAAGAGTTTTCTTTATTTTCATGACTATGAAAATTGTAGATTCACACTGAAGGCTATGAATTAACACATGTGGAATTATATACATAACAAACAAGTGTGAAACAACTGAAAATATGTCATATTCTAGGTTCTTCAAAGTAGCCACCTTTTGCTTTGATTACTGCTTTGCACACTCTTGGCATTCTCTTGATGAGCTTCAAGAGGTAGTCCCCTGAAATGGTTTTCACTTCACAGGTGTGCCCTGTCAGGTTTAATAAGTGGGATTTCTTGCCTTATAAATGGGGTTGGGACCATCCGTGGCGTTGAGGAGAAGTCAGGTGGATACACAACTGATAGTCTTACTGAATAGACTGTTAGAATTTGTGTTATGGCAAGAAAAAAGCAGCTAAGTAAAGAAAAACTAGTGGCCATCATTACTTTAAGAAATGAAGGTCAGTCAGTCAGCCGAAAAATTGGGAAAACTTTGAAAGTAAGGGCTATTTGACCATGAAGGAGAGTGATGGGGTGCTGCGCCAGATGACCTGGCCTCCACAGTCACCGGACCTGAACCCAATCGAGATGGTTTGGGGTGAGCTGGACTGCAGAGTGAAGGCAAAAGGGCCAACAAGTGCTAAGCATCTCTGGGAACTCCTTCAACACTGTTGGAAGACCATTTCAGGGGGACTACCTCTTGAAGCTCATCAAGAGAATGCCAAGAGTGTGCAAAGCAGTAATCAAAGCAAAAGGTGGCTACTTTGAAGAACCTAGAATATGACATATTTTCAGTTGTTTCACACTTGTTTGTTATGTATATAATTCCACATGTGTTAATTCATAGTTTTGATGCCTTCATAGTCATGCAAATAAAGAAAACTCTTTGAATGAGAAGGTGTGTCCAAACTTTTGGTCTGTACTGTATATATTACAGATAGTTAGTGGGAGATAGTCAGTGTAGGTTATATAGTTTTATAGTGTACCTGATAGGTTCTGCTGTCCATACATACATGCTACAGACATAGTGCTGTGATGTCACAAGTTCACAACAATACTTAGTGCACCAATCACTAATAATAAGTAGTCAGACCTGCTAAAATGTGAAGTTGCACTTATTGCGCAAAAATATGCGCATCATTAATTGCCGATTAGCGCAATCGCGAATATATTGGAGCACTCTATCTGCATATAAAGCTATTGTAATGTTCTGCCGTGCCAACCATTTTCTCGAGTCTCAGGAAACTTCTAGTAGCTTGAAAAATGTAGCATAGTGACCCACGCCTGTATTGCGCGCGCATTACGTGAATATTACACTACCTATTTTCGCAAATCAAAAAAATTATAGCGCATTCTCGAATATATGACGAATATTCGCCCAAACATTAGTGAAATATCGCAAATTCGAATATTGCCCCTGCCACTCATCACTAATATCTACCTGCTGAGGTGGTTGCACATGCTCAGTTCTATCCTTCAACTGCCACCAACCATATCTACTGTTAGCAGCTGTGACAGTGACAGGAGAGAACACCCCCCCTGAGAAAAGACATGATCCCTGAGATGCTGGAACAGAGGACATGAAGCAATGAATGGAGGGGATGGCCTTCCACATGAGGTACAGAGCTAGTTCTAGCTTTGTTATAAACAGATTGCCATTTATTATATGATATCTGATTTGCATGCGTTACATCAATCATGGCATAACCCCTTTAAATGTGATGGATTAAAATGTTGCAATAAAGTGCCACTTCTTTTTGTGTCTGGCTTTTTATTTATAAATCTGTTTACACTGCATTTTCTTGTCTGTGATCCTATGTACTGAACAAACACGGTTACCATGGGGACAGCACAGACACATCTATCATGCTGGGTGTTTCAGCATCGCAGGACCATGTGATCTCAGCAGTGCTCTGCCTAATTGGAGTGCAGGCTGCTTGGCTCAGCTGCAGAATCAGCCAGAGAATCTTTACCTTTGACACATTTTGCAGTAGCCCTGCAGACATGGTTATTGCTTTCTTTCATTAAGTAAATTGTATATTATCTTTTGTTTAGTTCTCATGTGAGAGTCACAGACCCTCATGTACACCTGAAATGTTGACCTAGTAATCAAGTCCTTTTGTCATACACTTAATGCCATCCTATCCTGTAACATTCTCTGCTAACTAACAGCAGCATCACACCTTCCCTCTACAGTCACACCTCTCGATAGAGTAACATCTGCCAACACAGCTGTGCCTAGTGTTACCAGCTTTCACCCCCACACAGTGCATCATTTCTTCATTTTACTATGGTGTCATTGCTACACGCTGCTTTTGCCTCCTTTTTTTTTTTGCTCCCCCCTAGACATCAAGTCTATATTTACCACCTACGTCATTACATACGTCTGTATTCACCCTTTCAGTGATACATGTCTGCAGTCAACCACATAGGACATCCAAGCTCTTGCCCTATACGTCTTTCAAATATTGGTTACTTCCTACAGCGTTGCAGAAATCTATTATATATATTTAATGCCTTAAAACCATGCAGCACACATGTAGAAAACAAGTCTATTGATAGGAAAATCACAGAGAGCATTCGCCTCATTATCACGACAGCTGCATTTCATTCATTCATTCACAGATAGAATAAAATCGTTATTACTACACAATATATAATGTAACATACGGTGATGTATGTCACATTGTACAGTATACTATGTATTATCACTGCAGCATCTACATCAGCAACTAGTGATATTCCCCAAAGGATATTCTATAGAATGAAAAAGAGTCATTGAATGAATTCTATTGTTTGTTGAAAAATAAAACCATCTTATCATAATGTAGCATAACACGTACAAAGATATATGATACAATGTGACGTGGTGACATTGATAGTAATCCACTGTGAAGTCTTCATTGTCAAGGACATGATAAATGTTCTACACTGGCCTTATGAGAATTACAAAGGCAAAGCACAACAAATTATTTCATTCTGATGTTTACCTGTATTCCTATTTTATAGTTTTATAAATAAATAAAAATCCACAAATCTAGAGTGCATTACTCTATGGAAAGCACATAGGATGTATACAAGACATTTACTTCCATATATACATAGCAGGCATAAAATTATAGCTAGATTCGATAGATCGATAGATTAGGACTTGCACAGTCCTACCCATACCTTTAGTCTTTAGATTTGAGCCTTGCTTCTGCACGGCAGAATTTTCAGCAATTTGAGGATCCTTCATTTTCTCTAACAAAAGGTTGTGCTGAAATCACTTGATGCTCAATGATTGCCTGGAAAACTGCACAGGGAGCAGCTGAACCAACACAGGTGGAGAAAGAGAGAGAGAGAGCAGGGGGGAGAAGTGTGGTGGTACAACCTCTCCTGAAGTCTATAGTATAATGAAGCTGATACCCCCAACTGCAAACCATTTGGTATAAAGATTGCAATTTTTGCAAACCTTTTGGTCCTAGTCTGACAGCTATTCTCAAATCATTAATCAGTGCTGATATCATGTAGAAAATGCTCCCTGTATAATTTTCATTTGTGTTAGTCCTCATGCACACAACCGTATGTATTTTGCGGTCCGCACAAAATACGGATGACATCCGTGTGCATTTCATATTTTGCGGAACTGAACAGCTGGCCCGTAATAGAACAGTCCTATTCTTGTCCATAATGCGGACAATAATTGGACATGTTCTATTTTTTTGGTGGAACGGAAATACGGACATACGGAAACGAAATGCACATGGAGTACCTGCCGTCTTTTTTGCGGACCCATTGAAATAAATGGTTTTGCATATGGTCCGCAAAAAAAAAAAAACGAACGGACACGGAAAGAAAATACGTTCGTGTGTAGGAGCTCTTAGGGTACGGCCACATGGTCAGGTGCAATTTTTGAAGCCAAAATCAGCAGTGGATTATAAAAGGAGAGAAAAGAGAAAAGGTCCAGCTTCCAAATAACGTGGAATCTTTTAATGATACAGTGCAATAAAACCAAGTACATCCAGTTTACATTAAACAATATATCAATTGCAACACCACATTTGCGGAATACTGCATTACATGTACCTTGTGCGGCCTCCAATATATCGGCTGCACAACAGTCTTAAAACCAGGATCTGCGGACACGTTTCTGATATACCACATGCTTTAATCAGAAACGTCTCTGCAGCCAGTTCACACTATGCGGCAGTCCATGGAGGCAATACAAAGGGAATGAAGGTACATGGTTTGGAAAGAGTTAACCCTCCGATCAGAGGAGGTGACTACAGGAAGAAATTGCTGAATAGAGAATCGTATTGGATTTTTAGAATGGGTTCATGCATTTAATACTACATTATTGATCCTTCTCATTTTTTTTTCTTTTTTAGATTTATTGTGTATACATGGTTATATACCATATGTTTTACATATTAACCTTTAACCAGTTTTTTGATGTATCGTATCTGGTTCTGCTATGTGAGGGTGTGGCTATGACTGATTGTGGCCACCTATTTGCGTTTTGTTGCGCTCCAGCTGGTCACTATTTAGTCCTGGCTCACATTATCCTCCTTTGTCATGAGTAAGGATCTATATTGTTAAACATCTGAAACGCGTAAACTGGATGTACTTGGTTTTATTGCACTGTATCATTAAAAGATTCCACGTTATTTGGAAGCTTGAACTTTTCTCTTTTTTCTGGATATATACCCTCATGCCAAGGTTCCTGGCTTGGTCCGTGCATCCTCCTTCTGCCTCAGATGAGCGCACCAATTTAGCTTTTTTCCCATAAAAGGAGAGAAAGTATAAAGGACAGATACAACTTCTCTTTTTTTGAATTCACTCCTGGTTTTGGCTTCCATAATTGTAAGCAGAAACCTTATCATGTGGCCTCACCCTTAAGTGTACGGCCACATGGTCAGGTTTCCTGATGCAGTTTCTGTCCTTTATACTTTCTCTCTTTTTTTTGTGATCCACTCCTGATTTAGGCTTCCAAAACTGCATCAGAAAACCGTGTGGCTATACCCATAATCATTATGCCTGCTATATGAGATAGAAAGATCATAACCTACGAGTAAATGTAGCACAAAAATGAACAGCTCACTGTGTAAAAATGGTCATATACAGAGATCAGCCAATAATTTCTAAATTAATAAAATTTGTTACCAATTTCCCAAAAATTCTTCTTCCAAACTATGTTGAAGTTTCGACGATTAGATTTGGGCAAATTGCTCAAAATGGTGCCAGCCATTTTACTTCTTAAATTCAGTACAGTAGTGACAGAAGCGAGGCAGGAAAGAAGAAGGATCATAAAACCCTGGGCGGGCCCCTGGCCAGCAGGCTTGCCCATGATGCCTTGCACTCAGACTGACAACCAATCATGAGAAAAGTATATTGGCTTTTGAATTAGGCACTGTGTAAGGTCACGAGCACAGATTGCATTCTTAGCTCAGCCACTGATGTGATAGGATATGTCTGTCAAAGAAACTATCACGGACGTACCGAGACATACGGACGTCACTGCGACAGTGAGTGGCAGAAGATCTTTGAGACTGGCAACCCGTGGTTTGATTTGACATGTTTACCTTGTGGATCTGCAATGAGCCGGACCGTGGGTGCAGTTATACGGACACCAATTATGCAGTGGGTCAGGATATGTGTATAATAGTCTATGGTTTTTGTTCGTGACGCCAATTGCAGCGTGCACAGGGTACTAACACAGGGCCCTTTAAGATGTTGCAACTCACGTACCAGGTTAGGAATGCCAGAGTGGTGTAATGTCTCTGTGTGGTAGTAGTAATAGTGTTAACAGTGTCTCCTACCTTGGTACGGCTGGACTCCTGGATCCTGGCTCACTTGCAATAAAATGAGTGTTGCTAGTAGGAGTAATTGAGGAACTTGGTAGCAATGAATGAGATCCAGACTTGGAATATAATTCAAACTGGTCTTTACTTGATGCAGCAGCAATCCAGATGAGGTACAGCAATAGTCTTGGGTCCCAGCAGGTATTGGCAATGTATGGCAGGAATCTGTCTTCTGCTTCTATCATATGCCTGGAGCTCTCTTGCAGGATAAGTCGTCTGCTTCTGGCTCTGTAATATGGCAGGAATTACTATCTTCTGCTCTATCTTCTGCTGTGTATGGGACTGACTAGCTGGGGAGGAATTTAGCTTCTCCTGGTCTCTGGATGGTACTCACAGTTGTGCTCACAGGGTATGCTTCTTCCTGGAGTTCTGGAGGTGGCTGCTTGCTTGTCACCAGCTGAGGCTGAAGGCTCAGGCTGGGAATGATGATCTTTTGTCTCAGCCGAGACAAGATTCTGGTTTGGGATCCCTAGAACTGGGAGCTCCTACACACACAGCCTTCCCCAAGCAGGGGTGGCTGGCACACTAACACTAACTTCCTTCCCCACCCATGAGGCAGGATGTGGGAACATTCCACACCTCCTCAAAGAAGGGGGAGCTAAACTGGAATGTACTATTCCAGTCTAGAAATACTAAACTGAACTAAGACTCTGCTAAACATTGCTGCCACCTGCTGGTGAACATAGAAAATACAGCAAAATATATTTAACAAGGGTTTCCAATGCACATTAGTGAGGATGTGATGTTAAATTACACAGGATGACAATGCAAATACACCTAACTGGTTGTAGCAGGGTAAAAGAGTTTTGTAACATAACTCTGGGATGTTACAGATAGTGATGTCCCGAACTATTCGCCGGCGAACAGTTCACGGCGAACATGGCTTGTTCGCGTTCGCCGCGGCGGGTGAACATATGCGATGTTCGGTCCGCCCCCTATACATCATCATTGAGCAAACTTTGACCCTGTACCTCACAGTCAGCAGACACATTCCAGCCAATCAGCAGCAGACCCTCCCTCCCAGACCCTCCCACCTCCTGGACAGCATCCATTTTAGATTAATTCGGAAGCTGCATTCTTAGTGAGAGGAGGGACAGTGCTGCTGCTGATTTAATAGGGAAAGCGTTAGCTAGGGCAGTGTTCTGTGTCCACAGACTCATCTGCTGTAAGGACAGCGTCCTGACAACACCCCAAAAAGCCCTTTTTAGGGCTGGTACACAGCTTTTTTTAAATAAATAAATATATATATATATATATATATATATATATATATTGCAGTTGCCTGCCCGTGTGTGAGAGGCTGCAGGCCCACAGACTGTACTGTGTGCACACCACTCATATAGTACCTTGCAGATATTTTTTTTAAATATAATCGCAGTTGCCAGACAGTGAGAGGCTGCAGGCTCACAGACTGTACTGTGTGCACACCATTCATACAGGGTGTCACAATACCTTGCAGATAAAACTAAAGTCAATTTATTTTTTCTCTGTAATAAATATAATCGCAGTTGCAAGCCAGTGAGTGTCTGGCCCACACAGACTGTACTGTGGCCACTGGCCAGGCCACCACCCATACCGTTACAGGGTGTCACAATACCTTGCAGATAAAACTAAAGTAAATTTATTATTTCTCTGTAATAAATATAATCGCAGTTGCAAGCCAGTGAGTGTCTGGCCCACAGACTGTACTGTGGCCACTGGCCAGGCCACCACTCATACCGTTACAGGGTGTCACAATACCTTGCAGATAAAACTAAAGTCAATTTATTTTTTCTCTGTGATATAATCGCAGTTGCAAGCCAGTGTGTGTCAGGCCCACACAGACTGTACTGTGCCCACTGCCCACCACTTATATAGGGTGGCACAGTACCTTGCACGCATAGTACCACTTATCTAAAAAGAAATGACAGGCAGAGGCAGAGGGAGGCCACCCCGCAGGGGCCGTCATGGTCATGGTGCTGTGATTTCCACTGGCCCTGGAATAATGCCCAGTGTTCAGAGGCCACATACCCTGAACCCGAAAAATTCTGAGGACATAGTTGACTGGCTTACACAGAACACCCAATCTTCAACAGCTTCCGCTAAGAACCTTGACGCACCATCCTCCTCCAGCTCAGCTTCGGTCACCTGCTCTCAAGTTACCACTCTCCCGCCCGCCGCCACCACCACCACTACCACCACAGCCACCACAGCCGCTTCACTTGATCCGTCAGAGGAGTTATTTACACATCAGTTGGATGAAATTAGTGACGCGCAACCATTATTGCCAGAGGATGGAGATAACAGGGATATGTCTCAGTCAGGCAGGATTACACACATGGACGTACAGTGTGATGATGATGATGATGATGATGTTGTACCCGCTGCTGCTTCCTTTGCTGATACAATTGACGTGGTTGATGATGACGATGTGTCCGTGGATGCCACGTGGGTGCCTGCTCGAAGAGAAGAAGAAGAGGGGGACAGTTCAGAAGGGGAGACAGAGAGAAGGAGGAGACGAGTTGGAAGCAGGGGGAGGTCGTCGCAAGGAGCTAGTGGCACAGTCAGACAGCATGTATCGGCACCCGGGGTCAGCCAGACAGCACGCCAATCAACACATGCAGTTGCCACCACCAGAATGCCGTCATTGCAAAGCTCAGCAGTGTGGCATTTTTTTTGTGTGTCTGCCTCTGATAACAGCAATGCCATTTGCAACCTGTGCCAAAAGAAACTGAGTCGTGGGAAGTCCAACACCCACCTCGGTACAACTGCTTTGCGAAGGCACATGATCTCACATCACAAACGCCAATGGGATCAACACATGAGTACAAGCAGCACACAAACTCAAAGCCACCATCCTCCTCCTTGTCCAGCATCTTCAGCCACGTCAACCACTGCTGTCCTCCTTGTCCCCTCTCAACCACCCGCCTGCCCACAGTCAGGTGTCTGTCAAGGAAATGTTTGAGCGTAAGAAGCCAATGTCACAGAGTCACCCCCTTGCCCGGCGTCTGACAGCTGGCTTGACGGAACTCTTAGCCCGCCAGCTTTTACTATACCAGCTGGTGGAGTCTGAGGCCTTCAAAAAATTTGTCGCTATTGGGACACCACAGTGGAAGGTACACGGACGATTTTTTTTTTCAAAAAAGGCAATCCCAAACCTCTACTCTGTTATTGAAAAGGAAGTCATGACATCTCTGGCATACAGTGTTGGGGCAAGGGTCCATCTGACCACTGATACCTGGTCTGCAAAGCACGGTCAGGGCAGGTATATCACCTACACTGCGCATTGGGTCAACCTGCTGACAAGCATGGAATGCGTGGCTCTGCAGCGGAGTTGGTGACACCGCCACGACTTGCAGGCAGGCCTACTGTCACCTCCTCCACTCCTCCTACTCCATCCTCTTCGATAACCTCCTCGGCTGAGTCCTCTTCTGCTGCGGCGTCTGGCTGCACATCAACTGAATCCCCCCAGCTCCCCAGGGGCTATTCCACATCCCGGATACGACAGTGTCACGCTGTCTTGGGGTTGACTTGCCTGAAAGCAAAGAGCCACACCGGACCAGCACTCCTGTCCGCCCTGAACGCACAGGTGGATCAGTGGCTGACCCCGCACCAACTGGAGATCGGCAAAGTGGTGTGTGACAATGGAAGCAATTTGTTGGCGGCATTGAATTTGGGCAAGTTGTCACATGTGCCGTGCATGGCACATGTGTTGAATCTCATCGTACAACGCTTTGTGTCTAAGTACCCATGCATACAGGACGTCCTCAAGCAGGCCAGGAAGGTGTGTGGCCATTTCAGGCGTTCCTACACGGCCATGGCGCACTTTTCAGATATTCAGCGGCGAAACAACATGCCAGTGAGGCGCTTGATTTGCGACAGCCCGACACGTTGGAATTCAACACTCCTAATGTTCGACCGCCTGCTCCAACAAGAAAAAGCCGTCAATGAGTATTTGTATGACCGGGGTGCTAGGACAGCCTCTGCGGAGCTGGAAATTTTTTTGCCACGTTACTGGACGCTCATGCGCAATGCCTGTAGGCTCATGCGTCCTTTTGAGGAGGTGACAAACCTAGTCAGTCGCACCGAAGGCACCATCAGCGACCTCATCCCATTTGTTTTCTTCCTGGAGCATGCCCTGCGAAGAGTGCTGGATCAGGCTGTAGATGAGCGTGAAGAGGAAGAGGAAGATGGTCACCATCACCACCAGAAACAGCCTTGTCATCATCGCTTGCCGGACCTGCGGCAACGCTGGAAGAGGAGTATGAGGAAGAGACCCTTGTATAAAAAGGATGAAGGAGAACGACCTGTACTGGGTGGCCACGCTACTAGACCCCCGGTATAAGCAGAAAGTGGCGGAAATGTTACTGAATTACCGCAAGTCGGAAAGGATGCAGCAGTTCCAAAATAAATTTAAAAAGTATGCTTTACACAGCGTATAAGGGTGATGTCACAGCACAATGGGAAACTAACAGGGGAAGAGGTGAAAGTAATCCTCCTCCTACCACGACCACGCCGGCAAGGACAGGATGCTTTACAGATGTGTTGTTGATGGAGGACATGCAGAGCTTTTTCAGCATCTAACCACAAGACAGGCAGCTCTGTGGATCTGTGGATGGCACTGTTTAGGGGAGAGGGATCTGTGGATGGCACTATTTAGGGGAGGGAGATCTGTGGATGGCACTATTTAGGGGAGGGGGATCTGTGGATGGCACTATTTAGGGGAGGGGGATCTGTTGATGGCACTATTTAGGGGAGGGGGATCTGTGGATGGCACTATTTAGGGGAGGGGGATCTGTGGATGGCACTATTTAGGGGAGGGGGATCTGTGGATGGCACTATTTAGGGGAGGGGGATCTGTTGATGGCACTATTTAGGGGAGGGGGGACTGTGGATGGCACTATTTAGGGGAGGGGATCTGTGGATGGCACTATTTAGGGGAGGGGGATCTGTGGCTGGCACTATTTAGGGGAGGGGGATCTGTGGATGGCACTATTTAGGGGAGGGGGATCTGTGAATGGCACTATTTAGGGGAGGGGGATCTGTGGATGGCACTATTTAGGGGAGGGGGATCTGTGGATGGCACTATTTAGGGGAGGGGGATCTGTTGATGGCACTATTTAGGGGAGGGGGATCTGTGGATGGCACTATTTAGGGGAGGGGGATCTGTGGATGGCACTATTTAGGGGAGGGGGATCTGTTGATGGCACTATTTAGGGGAGGCGGATCTGTGGATGGCACTATTTAGGGGAGGGGGATCTGTTGATGGCACTATTTAGGGGAGGGGGATCTGTGGATGGCACTATTTAGGGGAGGGGGATCTGTTGATGGCACTATTTAGGGGAGGGGGAGCTGTGGATGGCACTATTTAGGGGAGGGGGATCTGTGGATGGCACGGGGGGGGGGGGCCCATAATTTTTTTTTTGCTATGGGGCCCATGCATTTCTAGCTACGGCCCTGGGAGGGAGCCAGCGATTTTTTAACCATCTCCACGTTCGAAAAATCAATTCAATAAATGGACCCCAGATTGGGGACGTAACAGGGATTAAATTGATGAGAAGAGAACTACAGAAAATAACACTCATATCGGGTGTGAGAGTAAATTGCACGGCACCGACGCAGTGACCGTGGATTCAAACAAAGGGGAGGGAGCCAGCGTTTTTTTTAACCATCTCCCCGTTCGAAAAATCTATTTAATTCACCTTTCTGGGACCCTTGGTGTTGTACGTGGTTGGGTGGAGGAAGAAACCTTCAATGACATCAACGGGACATGGCTAGCTTGGTATCCAACCTTGTGCAAATGGGGAGTTTGCGGTTGGGCAAATGGACTGTTTGCAGTTGTTTGCGGTGCATTAAAAGGGGAGTTTGGTCTGTCAATGTCTGTGAAGCGGGCGTAACCCTTACACTACCTGATCGATACAACATCATACCTGATCGTATACACACACTGGATGTTTTAAACCACGTTGTTCAAAAAAAATTGGGATTGTTAGGGGATTTATGCCCTTTATGGATTAAAACCAAACTCTGCGTCAACTATGTAAATTTCCATGGGAGTTTTGCCATGGATCCCCCTCGGGCATGCCACAATCCAGGTGTTATTCCCCTTGAAACAACTTTTCCATCACTACTAGAAAGAGTCCCTGTGGGTTTTAAAATTCACCTGCCTATTGAAGTCTATGGCGGTTCGCACGGTTCGCGAACATTTGAGGAAATTCGCGTTCGCCGTTCGCGAACGGAAAATTTTATGTTCGCGACATCTCTAGTTACAGATCAATAGGCGTCTGTGTTGTTTTTGGTACTGGCCACACCCTTAACCTCCAGGTGTTGCTATTGTGGTCATTTAACTTTCCCTATTTATAATTGTTTCTGACACAATACTGTGCAGTTTATAGCTTCAGTTGGACCTGTGGATAGCTGGTGTCTGGATCTTGACCGAGTTCCTGGTGCTGCTATATCTTCTTGGACGTTAAGTGTTACCTTTCCCCTTGTATTTTGGCTTTTCTTTGTGTTTCATTTCCTTGTTGTTTTGTATTAGGCTAGGTCTACACGACGACATTTGTCGCGCGACATTTTGTTGCACCAATGTCGCGCGACAATTTTTATAATGGCAGTCTATGGTGTCGCACTGCAACATGCAACATGCTGCGACTGCGACGCAACAGTCGCAGAAAATCCATCGAGATGGATTTTTCTGCGACTGTTGCGTCGCAGTCGCAGCATGTCGCATGTTGCAGTGCGACACCATAGACTGCCATTATAAAAATTGTCGCGCGACATTGGTGCAACAAAATGTTGCGCGACAAATGTTGCGCCCTATTTGTCGCGCGACTTACTGTCGCGCGACAAATGTCGTCGTGTAGACCTAGCCTTAAGCCTTAGAGAGACTCCTGTTCATCCTTCCTTTTGGAGGAACAAGAAGAGTGATTTGTGTCCAAAAACACACGATAGTGTACCTCTTTGGCGCACAGGGACGACCACAGTTTCAGGTTTTTAGGTATAAATACTATTTATTGTTCAGTTGACAACGTGTATCGGAGTTTATAACTCCTTTTTCAAGTCTTGGGGGCGCCAACAGCTGCCTGTTGCCCCTTGCTGTTGGCGCCCCCAAGACTTGAAAAAGGAGTTATAAACTCCGAAACGCGTTGTCAACTGAACAATAAATAGTATTTATACCTAAAAACCTGAAACTGTGGTCGTCCCTGTGATCCAAAGAGGTACCCTATCGTGTGTTTTCGGACACAAATCACTCTTCTCGCCCCTAACAATCCCTAGGAGTTTTTGGCAACTCCATCCAAAGGGACTGAACGGGTACCGGCAGCACGGACCTCCCTCACCCTCCCAACCTATTGTGTGTCTAAACCTGTTGTGCGCTTACACCTGCACAACACCCAAAGGTGAGCACATTCTATCCATCACGTTTATCTGCATATCATCGCTTACTACCCTATGAGCGCCTCTCCCTTTTCTCTTTTGCCATAATTTTTGGAGGAACAGGATGTCTCATTCCTGTCATTAGTACCAGGGTCCTTTAGAGTTAGATAGGACTTTAGGTATTTCTGTGTATGAACTCACCTACCTCTTGGGTCTGTTCATACTGGTAGTCAGTCAAGGCTTTGATTAGGGTTTTCACTAGGAGGTGTCCATCTTCCTTTCCTAGTTTTCTGGCCTTATTTCCTTTCCCTTTTCCCTCCTATGTTCAGTGTGGTGTTTCCCTCCCACACTAGAGCGTGACAGAAACAGCAAATAGATACACAAAACTGTGAGTTTAGAAATTTACAGGAAAAGTGTGGGAAAATATATTTATTTAGAGAGATTGCATTATTTGATAGAAGGACAGGTTTGAGCACTAGGGACAGGATAGGGTTAGTTAGTTTATTCTGTGCATTACAAGGCTTGAGCGGTTCACATGCATACAGACGGGTTAGGCCGAACTTCGGAAAAAAGTTAGAGTTCGGGACCCGAACTTGACCCGAACTTGAACCCCATTGAAGTCAATGGGGACCCGAACTTTTGAGCACTAAAATGGCTGTAAAAATGTCATGGAAAGGGCTAGAGGGCTGCAAATGGCGTCAAAATGTGGTTAAGAGCATGGCAAGTGCTCTGCAAACAAATGTGGATAGGGAAATGACTTTAAATAACATAAAATAGGTAAAAATAAAAAATAATAATCTTGATCTAGGAGGACCAGGTCCATATGGAGTAGGAGGTTGAGGAGGCGGTGGATGTGGCGGTGGCGGTGGAAGCGGCGGTGGAGGAGGAGGTAGCCTACACTGGTTTTTGGTTTTAAATTTTATTTTTAAAATTAGGGTACACCCCAAAACATTGGGAAATATAACCTGTGATAACCCCCTGCAGTCATGCTAAACACACGTTCAGACAATACACTGGCTGCAGGACAGGCCAGCACCTCCAAGGGGTAAAGGGCAAGCTCAGGCCATGTGCCCAATTTGGAGACCCAGAAGTTGCAGGGGTTGACCCCTGTCAGTCAGTTCGTGTAGGCGTGTGCACACTTACTGCCCCACCATGTCGCACATCCCCATGATGTTCACGATCCAATTTGATATCTGCTCTATCAACTTTCGATGTTCTTTTATGCGCCTACCATGGTGATTACGGGTGGCGGGAAATCAGGGTTCCAGGCCAGAGAGGGAGCGTGAGAAAAAGAGACCAAATTTAAGGGAGGATCCATTTTTTCAAATTTAAAATTAGAGTTGAAATATGGGAGAAATTATTAAAGCATAAAAGTGTGACAACTTTTCAAAGTTTAAGCATTGAATGTAAGGATGTGGTGCGCATTAATAACTGAATAATTTATAAAATTTTATTCCCTGTCACCTATGCATAGCAGGTGTTTATTCACGTCTAAAATTGTATAATGTCAACCCAAGAATGTAACAGAAAAATTATTGAAATTTATTAAGCTACACCCAAAAAATGTAACTGACAATTTTTTTTTAACCTGTCTTCTAGGTATAGCAGCGGTACTATACACCCAAAAATTTGTTTATTTCGGCAGAAAATGTAACTGACAATTTTTTTACTTTTTTTTTTTTTACTGGTCCACTAGGTATAGCAGTGGTACTATACACCCAAAAATTTGTTAATTTAACCCGAAAAAGTAAATGACAATTATTTTTTTTTGTTTAACCTGTCTACTAGGTATAGCAGTGGAACTATACACCCAAAAATTTGTTAATTTCACCATAAAATGTAACTGACAATTTTTTCTTTTTTTTACTGGTCTACTAGGTATAGCAGTGGTACTATACACCTAAAAATGTTGTAATTTCACCATAAAATGTAACTGACAATTTTTATTTTTAATTTTTAACCGGTCTATTAGGTATAGCAGTGGTACTATACACACCAAAATTGGTGAATTTCACCAGAAAATGTAAATGACAATTTTTTTTTTTAACCTGTCTACTATGTATAGCAGTGGTACTATACACCCAAATATTGGTTAATTCAACCCAAAAAAGTAAATGACAATTTTTTTTTTGTTTAACCTGTCTACTAGGTATAGTAGTGGTACTATACACCAAAAAATTGTAACTGACAATTTTTATTTTATTTTTTTACCGGTCTACTAGGTATAGCAGTGGTACTATACACCCGAAAATGTAAATGACAAAGTAGTGAAATGATATAAAATAAAACACGTACAAAAAAAAAAAATGGATTTATGAGGTGGAGTTCCATATGGAGTAGGAGTTTGAGGAGGCGGTGGACATAGCGGAGTAGGTGGAAGCGGCGGTGGAGGAGGACGAGATAGCCAACACAGGTTTTTGGTTTTAATTTAATTTTGTAAAATTAAGGTACACTCCAAAAGAGTGTGAAATATCCAAAATACAAACATGAGCAATTGCGCTGCAGTATAACAATGGCTGCTTAGTGCCGGTATACATGTCTTTTCTGCACAAGGTACGGACAAGTCCTGAGGGATCCATGCCTGGTTCATTTTAATGAACGTGAGCTTGTCCACATTGGCTGTGGACAGGCGGCTGCGCTTGTCTGTGATGACGCCCCCTGCCATGCTAAACACACGTTCAGATAATACACTGGCTGCAGGGCAGGCCAGCACCTCCAAGGCATAAAGGGCAAGCTCAGGCCATGTGCCCAATTTGGAGACCCAGAAGTTGAAGTGGTAGACCCGTCATTCGGTACGTGTTAGACGTGTGCACACATACTGCTCCACCATGTTGGTGAAATGCTGCCTCCTGCTAAGACGTTCCATATCAGCTGGTGGTGCTGGTTGTTGTGGCGTGCTGACAAAGCTTTTCCACATTTCGGAAATGCTAACCCTGTCTTTTGAGGTGCTGGCGGTGCCCCAGCTGCGTTGGCGACCTCTTTCTCGTCCTCTGCCTTTGCCTTGTGCTTCCACTGTGCCCCCGCTGTCAGGTGGAAATTCCACCAGCAGCGCGTCTACCAGCGTGCGCTTGTACTCACGCATCTTACGATCACGTTCCAGTGACGGAATTATGAACGGTACGTTGTCCTTGTAACGGGGATCCAGCAGCGTGGCCACCCAGTAATCAGCACAAGTTAGAATGTGGGCAACTCGGTGGTCGTTGCGGAGACACTGCAGCATGTAATCGCTCATGTGTGCCAGGCTGCCCAGAGGCAACGAAAAGCTGTCCTCTGTGGGAGGTGTATCGTCTGTGTCCTCTATATCCCCCCATCCACGCACCAGTGATGGCCATGAGCTGGTCTGGGTGCCACCCTGCTGTGAACATGGTTCCTCCTCCTCCATCTCCTCCTCCTCATCCTCCACCTCCTCATCCTCCAGAACTGTGCCCTGGCTAAACAATTTTGTACCTTGGGTTTGTGGGTGCAGGAACCCACCCTCGGAGCCACTTGGGAATAACTGCCCAAAAACCCTACGAAATGATCCCCTTTCCTCCTCCTCCTCCTGTGCCACATCCTCTTCCATCATCGCCAGGAGCGTTTTTTTTAAAGAGGCACAGAAGTGGGATAGTAACGCTGAGAATGGCGTTATCGGCACTGGCCATGTTGGTGGAGTACTCGAAACAGCGCAACAAGGAACACAGGTCTCGCATGGAGGCCCAGTCATTGGTGGTGAAGTGGTGCTGTTCCGCCGAGCGACTCACCCGTGCGTGCTGCAGCTGAAACTCCACTATTGCCTGCTGCCGCTCGCATAGTCTGTCCAGCATGTGCAAGGTGGAGTTCCACCTTGTGGGCACGTTGCATATGAGGCGGTGAGCGGGAAGGCCGAAGTTACGCTGCAGCGCTGACAGGCGAGCAGCAGCAGGGTGAGAACGCAGAAAGCGCGCACAGACGGCCCGCACTTTATGCAGCAGCTTTGACATGTCGGGGTAATTTTTAAGGAATCTCTGCACCACCAAATTCAGCACATGCGCCAGGCAAGGGATGTGCGTCAAACCGGCTAGTCCCAGAGCTGCTATGAGATTTCGCCCATTATCGCACACCACCAGGCCGGGCTTGAGGCTGACTGGCACAAACCACTCATTGGTCTGTTGTTTAAGGCCCGTCCACAGCTCCTGCGCGGTGTGGGGTTTGTCCCCCAAACAGATACGTTTTAAAACTGCCTGCTGTCGTTTACCCCTGGCTGTGCTGAAGTTGGTGGTGAATGTGTTACGCTGACCGGATGAGGAGCTGGTAGAGGATGAGGAAGCAGAGTAGGAGGAGGAAGCAACAGGAGGCAAACTGTAGCGCCCTGCAATCCTCAGTGGTGGAAGGACATGCGCTTAACTGCTATCTGCCTCAGGCCCAGCCGCCACTACATTTACCCAGTGTGCTGTTATGGAGATATAATGGCCCTGACCGTGCTTACCTGTCCACGTATCCGTAGTCAGGTGCACCTTGCCACAGATGGCGTTGCACAATGCACACCTGGATTTGTCCCCTACTTGGTTGTGAAGGGAAGGGATGCCTTACCTTGAAAAGTAGTGGCGGCTGGGCACGACGTAATGTGGGACAGCCACCGCCATAAGGCCTTTAAAACTATCCGTCTCCACCAGACGGAATGACAGCATTTCAAAGGCAGGTAATTTAGAAATGCTGGCATTCAGGGCTAGGGATCGCAGGTGGGTAGAGGGGTACTTCCTCTTCCTCTCCAGTGTTTGGGATATGGAGAGCTGAACGCTTCCGTGGGACATTGTGGAGATGCTTGGTGACCCAGGTGTTGGTGTTGCTGGCAGATCCTCTCTTTGTGGGGTGCCAGGTGGCACTGTCACTCCAGAGGTGGATGAAGAGGCCGCGACTGCAGCAGAAGAGGAAGGAGGAGGAGCCAGAGACCTTTCTTGGTTTTTGAGGTGTCTACTCCACTGCAGCTCATGCTTTGCACTTGAATGCCTGGTCATGCAGGTTGTGCTCAGGTTGAGAACGTTTATGCCTCGCTTCAGGATCTGATTGCACAGCGTGCAAACCACTCGTGGCTTGTCGTCAGCACATTGTCTGAAGAACTGCCACACCAGGGAACTCCTTGGAGCTGGCTTTGGTGTGCTCGGTCCCTTGCTGCGGTGGGCAGTAGGAGGCATACTGTCTAGAGGACGGCCGCTCCGCTTTTGCACCATGCTCCCTCTTCTGCTGTGCTGGTGGCTCTGTGCGACCACCGCCTCTTCCTCCAAACTACATAGACAAAACAATGGCTGATCTTAGGGAGACCAGCTACAGAAAACACTGTGGAGCCTCATTTAAGAGTCTCGACACAGCAATCCAAAGTGCAAAGCTCCCTTGGAAACAGTAATATGCAAAATAAATGTGGAGCCCCAGTTATGGGTCTTCAACACAGTGAAAGCCAGATATCCCTCAAAGGAAGGAAAACCAAGCAAAGGGGTGTCCCATTACAGAGATCACCAAATCCACCATATTAAGTGGCCCCTATGTCAAGATCCCGCTCTTTTACAAGCTTTAAGGATGTGACGGGGAAGACCTAAGCCAGTTATCCATCCACAGACAGCTGTTTCGGGGTGTTGCCCCTCATCAGTGTGGAGTAGGATTCTGGACACTCGCATGACCTTGATTCCATGTGGGGTCGAGGACCTCATCGTCCTCCACATCATCTTCCACCCAGTCTTCACCCCTGGCTTCCTTGTCAGTCTGCACACTTTCGAAAGCCCCAGCAGTTGGCACCTGTGTTTCGTCATCATCCGAGACGTGCTGCAATGGTCCTCCCATGTACTCATCTTGAAAAATAAGTGGTTGGGCATCGGTGCACTCAATCTCTTCCACTTCTAGGGCAGGGCTAGGTGGATGGCCCTGGGAAACCCTGCTAACAGAGTCATCAAAAAGCAGAAGAGACTGCTGCATGACTTGGGGCTCAGACTGCTTGGCTGATTTGCAAGGGGGTGAGGTTAAAGACTGATGGTGCCAACTGTGGTCTTTCAGCAGGAGACTGGGTGGGAGACAATGTGAAGGAACTGGATCCACTGTCAGCAACCCAATCTACTATCGCCTCTACTTTTTCAGGCCTTACCATTCGTAGAGCAGCATTAGGCCCGACCAAATACCGCTGCAGGTTTTGTCGCCTACTCGCACCTGAGGAAGGGGTTTCACTTGTGCGTGTAGCTGGCACAGATCGACCACATCCT